>NW_026058028.1:0-87907 GCF_023721935.1 Panthera uncia | reverse complement strand
TAACAATGAAGCAACAGAAAGACAAATGAAGAAACTGATCCCATTCACAATTGCACCAAGAAGCATAAAATACCTAGGAATAAATCTAACCAAAGATGTAAAAGATCTGTATGCTGAAAACTATAGAAAGCTTATGAAGGTAATTGAAGAAGATATAAAGAAATGGAAAGACATTCCCTGCTCATGGATTGGAAGAATAAATATTGTCAAAATGTCAATACTACCCAAAGCTATCTACACATTCAATGCAATCCCAATCAAAATTGCACCAGCATTCTTCTCGAAACTAGAACAAGCAATCCTAAAATTCATATGGAACCACAAAAGGCCCCAAATAGCCAAAGTAATTTTGAAGAAGAAGACCAAAGCAGGAGGCATCACAATCCCAGACTTTAGCCTCTACTACAAAGCTGTCATCATCAAGACAGCATGGTATTGGCATAAAAACAGACACATAGACCAATGGAATAGAATAGAAACCCCAGAACTAGACCCACAAACGTATGGCCAACTCATCTTTGACAAAGCAGGGAAGAACATCCAATGGAAAAAAGACAGTCTCTTTAACAAATGGTGCTGGGAGAACTGGACAGCAACATGCAGAAGGTTGAAACTAGACCACTTTCTCACACCATTCACAAAAATAAACTCAAAATGGATAAAGGACCTGAATGTGAGACAGGAAACCATCAAAACCTTAGAGGAGAAAGCAGGAAAAGACCTCTCTGACCTCAGCTGTAGCAGTCTCTTACTCGGCACATCCCCAAAGGCAAGGGAATTAAAAGCAAAAGTGAATTACTGGGACCTTATGAAGATAAAAAGCTTCTGCACAGCAAAGGAAACAACCAACAAAACTAAAAGGCAACCAACGGAATGGGAAAAGATATTTGCAAATGACACATCGGACAAAGGGCTAGTATCCAAAATCTATAAAGAGCTCATCAAACTCCACACCCGAAAAACAAATAACCCAGTGAAGAAATGGGCAGAAAACATGAATAGACACTTCTCTAAAGAAGACATCCGGATGGCCAACAGGCACATGAAAAGATGTTCAACGTCGCTCCTTATCAGGGAAATACAAATCAAAACCACCCTCAGATACCACCTCACGCCAGTCAGAGTGGCCAAAATGAAGAAATCAGGAGACTATAGATGCTGGAGAGGATGTGGAGAAACAGGAACCCTCTTGCACTGTTGGTGGGAATGCAAATTGGTGCAGCCACTCTGGAAGGCAGTGTGGAGGTTCCTCAGAAAATTAAAAATAGACCTACCCTATGACCCAGCAATAGCACTGCTAGGAATTTATCCAAGGGATACAGGAGTACTGATGCATAGGGGCACTTGTACCCCAATGTTTATAGCGGCACTCTCAACAATAGCCAAATTATGGAAAGAGCCTAAATGTCCATCAACTGATGAATGGATAAAGAAATTGTGGTTTATATACACAATGGAATACTACGTGGCAATGAGAAAGAATGAAATATGGCCTTTTGTAGCAACGTGGATGGAACTGGAGAGTGTAATGCTAAGTGAAATAAGCCATACAGAGAAAGACAGATACCATATGGTTTCACTCTTATGTGGATCCTGAGAAACGTAACAGAAACCCATGGGGGAGGGGAAGGAAAAAAAAAAAAAAAGAGGTTAGAGTGGGAGAGAGCCAAAGCATAAGAGACTGTTAAAAACTGAGAACAAACTGAGGGTTGATGGGGGGTGGGAGGGAGGGCAGGGTGGGTGATGGGTATTGAGGAGGGCACCTTTTGGGATGAGCACTGGGTGTTGTATGGAAACCAATTTGACAGTAAATTTCATATATTAAAAAATAAATAAATAAATAAACACATAATATCTATGAAGCACATTAGAGTGAAGTGCAAGTAAAAGGAGTATGCCTGTAAGTCCTCTGCTAATAGTGACCATACTTCCCAATTTGGATTCTTTTTATTTCTTTTTCTTGCCTAATTGCTCTGGCTAGAACTTCCAGTACTATGCTAGATAAAAGTGGTGGAAGTTAGGATCCTTTTCTTGTTCCTGATCTTAGAGAAAAAGCTTTCAGCTTTTCATGGTTAAGTATGCATTAGCTGTGTGCTTGTCATATATGGCCATTATTATGTTGGAGTACATTCCCTCTATACATATGTTGAGAATTTTTTTTATCATAAATGGATGTTGAATTTTAGCAAATGATTTTTCTGCATCTATGGAGATTCTATCATTTTTAATCCTTCCTCTTGTAAATGTGTATCAATTTGATTTTGTGGATCATTTTATCCCTGAAATTAATCCCATTTATTATAGTGTATAATTCTTTTAATCTGTGGTTAAGTTCATTTTGATAATTGAAGATCTTTGCATGTTGATTATGGACACTGGCTTATAATTTTCTTGTGGTGTCTTTGTCTGATTTTGGTATCAGGCTAGTACTGGCCTTGTGAAATGAATATGGAAGTGTTCCCTCTTAAATATATATTTTAAGGAACATTTAAGATTAGCATTCTTCTTAAAAAGCATGGTAGAATTCACCAGTGAAACCGTCTGGTCCTGGACTTTTGGGATGTCTTCTATTACTGATTCAATCCCCTTATTAGTTATTAGTCTGTTCAGATTTCTATTTATTCATGATTTAGTAGGTTATATGTTTCTAGGAATTTATCCAATTTTTTTCCAGGTTCGTGGGAATCTTCACTAAAGACACAGTGGATAAGTCATTTGAAAAATGGTGAAATGAGACATAGAATCAACTAAGTCATTATTACCTTATTTAAATACCCCTGTAGTGTGTTGCTTTCTCCCCCTTAACCTCTTTTCACATTTGCTATATTTCTATTCACTTACATGATACAGTAACATTTTGTTTCACAGTACATCTTTCATATCTTTACATACCTGAAATACCTGTTTTTATACACAGCTGTCACGGTTATTTCTTAAATCTAATGTTCTCAAGCATGTCTTGAAGTTCTTGAAATGTCTGAAATTTTTATAAATCATTGAATGGTAGATTCACAATAACTACTTGAATGCATGAATGAAGAAAGAATAAGTGCGTGTGCTTATGTGCTATTCTACATGATTTACCTGGTGTTACATATTAAAACCTGTGACATAGGTAAATTATCTCCTTATTACAGGTGATACCAACTGAGTGCCCACACTGTTAGTAATTCAGAGCCAATATTCAAACCCAGATACCTTTAGACAAAGTCATTTCTATTAACCATTATGCTATGAATGAATTAAGCTCAATAAATGAATAACTGGAACTACATAGTTTAAGGTCTATCCATTTTTCAATGAATTGTTTAGCTCTAATAAGTTGGGCTGCTTTATGTTGCATTGTGACACCTTAATGGAGTTTGGTAAAATGCACATTAATAGTAAACGTTGAAATCTCTTCTTGAGTCCTGCATCAGTTTATAAACATGTTAGGTGTGATTTCTTCAATTTGAGGGGTCCTATCTTATGGGATGTGTGGACAATGCAAATACTCTGCCAATTTCAATACTAGTAGCGCTACAAGGATGAGGAAAAGTAACAGTTGAGAAATTACATCATTATGGATGCAATTTCCTCAACATCTTTTAAATGTACCTAACCAAAGATTGATAGCCCATTTAATGAGCAATCTGTTCTGATGCTGAATGTGCATGATGCTATTATATGAAATGGAAACAACTGGAGATGTGTCAGAAATGCACTTTACAACATTAGTTGAAAATGCCATTGATCACTATCACACTGTGTTTGACCCCAAGAATTACCTCTGCAGCAAGCAAAACAGATGACCTGTAAAAGTTTTAAGTAAAATCCATGTTATTAAAAAATGGCTCCTTCACTGAGAAAGTGTCATTATCTTTGAAGCAATATGCCAATGTAACATCTCCTGATACATAAAGGAAAGCAACCATTTTAGTAAATGGTGTTGTCTTATCCTTTGGATCTACCAGGCACTCATGTGGTAAGCTGCTGCATATATTTTATTCTTAGAACTATAAATTCTACCTGGTTTCTTCTAAACTGCAACTTATTTACTGGAAATTTATACAGAAATCATTCTTGACTGGTGAAACAGAAGAAACAGAGGTCATTTATTGCTTTATGGAATGCCAGCTCATACCGAGGAAGAAGCAGCTTATAATGAACAGGAGTTTAGCTTTAGTGGATCTCAAATGATTCCTTTCAGTTTCCGTTTTCACATCAACTACTAATTGATAGGTCTGACTGATTAAATTTAGTAAAAAGGGCCATCACAGCAGCTGGAAGCAGAGAATCAAATCATAATCATTTGGTTGAAACAAGAATTGACAAACTCAGAGGTCTTAGCTTTTGACTTTAATTCTCCTCGACCCCCCAATGGGGACTAAGGGAGGATAGAGGTGCTAATTGAGCCAAAAGGCCATTCATAAAACTACCAGGGAGGATGGCACAATTTTCCTAAAGCATGAAGATGATTAGCTAATTTGGAGAGGGAATTGAAGGAGTTTGGGGTCATGTCCTTGGCTGATCTTAAGATCAGCCAAGGACCTGATCTTGTTACCACCCTAAGAGTGAAAATTGGTAATTTCGGAGAAAATAAAAACAGAAAAAGACAGGGTTATTTGAGGTACTATTAAATGATTCCAATTAAAGAGAACACAGAAAAACTTAAATATTTTTAGTATGTAAAATAAGAGTATCCAAGAATTTACATGGAAAATCTGTAGTTCCCACTCCCTTTATAACTGAGTACCCAGAGGCTGTGTCATTTAACCATATCTGTTATTGGTTACTCTGATGGTAATGACCTTATTTTAAAAATATATGCATATAGAGCTCTTTCATAATTTTGTCCATTGTTTTTGACTCCTATGAAAGTTAAGGGTGCAACTCTTTATTTGCCACTTGGCTTCTTGCCTCATACCCACTCAACCAAAATCACTTTTAGGGTTTCGATTGATTTGTTTGTAAATGTAAATGATACGTATTCTGTTTCTAGTTTAATCTCCCTTTAGACATCCTTTGTATTTACGTTTAGTTGACAGTGTTATATTTTAGGTATGCAACATAGTGATTCAACAATTCTATACATTACCCAAATGCTCACCAAGCTTAGTTACCATCTGTTACCATACAACATTGCAACAGTTCTTACTGTGTTCTCTGTGATGTGTTTCCATCTCACTTAGTTTATAACCAAAGGTACCTCTTAATCCACTTATTTCATTCATCACCTACTCTTCTTCCTTTTGGCAACCTCAAATTTCCCTGTAATTATGAGTCTATTTTTCCCATTTTGCTTTTTAGGATCCAGATATAAGTGAAATCATACAGTATTTCTCTTTCTCTGACTTTCCCTAGCACAATACCCTCTAGATCCTTCCACGTTGCTATGGATGGCAAGATTTCATTCCATTTTGTGGCTGAGTACTATTTCTATCACATCTAAGCCATTCATCTATCCACGGACATTTCTGTAGAATCTATATCTTGGCTATTATACAATATATGCTGCAATAAATAAGGGCATATATATTTTTTAAGTAGCATTTCTATTTTGAGTAAATATTTAGCAGAATTACTAAATAGTAGGGTATTTCTATTTTCTGAGGAATCTCTGTATTGTTTGCCACAGTGGTTCTACCAATTGACATTTTCACCAACCATACACAAGGGTTCCCTTTTTTCTCCACATTCTCACCAACACTTGCTGTTTTCACATTTCATAAAGGTAGTCTCTTACTGGTGTGAGAGAATGTAGTTTTGATTTGTATTTCCTAATAACCAATAAACATCTTTTCCTGTGTCTGCTGTCAATCTGCATGTTGTCTTTGAAAATGTCTTTTCAGATCTTTTCATTTTTTTTAAACTTAAAAAATTTTTAAATACTTTTGAGAGAGACATAGCATGAGCAGGGGAGGGGCAGAGACAGAATGAGACTCAGAATCTGAAGCAGGCTCCAGGCTCCAGGCTCCAAGTTATCAGCACAGAGCCCAATGTGGGGCTTACACTCGTGAACCGCATGATCATTACCTGAAGCTGAAGTCGGACACTTAACTGAGCCACCTAGGCATCTGTGCCCATTTTTTGATTGCGTTATTGGGGGGTGGGGGTGAGTTCTAGCTCCTATGTTTTTGGATATTAATCTTTTATTAGATATATCCTTTGCATTTCTCTTCCATTTAGTAGGCTGCCTTTTGGTCTTGATGCTTTCCTTCACTGTGCAGAAACTTTTTAATTTTTGCTTTGGTTTCCCTTGCTTGAAGATACCTATCTAGAAAAATGTTGCTAAGGCTGATGTCCAAAAGATTACAGCCTGTGTAGATGTTTTTAGGAATTTAATGGTTTCGGATCTTATATTTAGGTCTTTAATCCATTTTGAGTTTATTTTTGTGTACGGTATTAAAATAAAGTGGTCTAGTTTCATCCTTTTGTATGTAGCTGTTTGTTATCCAAACACCATTTACTGAAGAGAATCTTTCCCACATCCTATGTTTTTGCTGCCTTTGTCACAGACTAATTGACCATATTAACGTGGGTTTACTTCTTGCCTTCCTTTCCTGTTCCACTGTTCTATGTGTCTATTTTTGTGCTGATACCATACCATTTTGATTACTATAAATTTGTAGCATACATTGAAATCTGGTATTGTGACACCTCCAATTTTGTTTTTCTTAAAATCATTTTGTCTACTTGGACCTTCTGTATTTCCATACAGATTTTAGGATTATTCTACATCTGTGAAAAATATTGCTGGCTTGTTGATCAGGATTGCACTGAATCTCTAGGTTGTTTTGGGTAACATGGACATTGTAACAATATTCTTGGGATCCATGAGCATGGTATATCTTTGCATTTTTGTCCTTTTCTATTTTTTTCACCATTGTCTTAGTTTTAAGTGTACCAGTTTTTCATCTCCTTTTTTAAATTTACTCTTAGGCACTTTATTCTTTTTGATGCATTTGTAAATGGGATTATTTTCTTAATTTCTCTTCTACTTTATTGTACAGAAGTGCAATGGATTTCTGTATATTGATTTTTCCTGAAACTTTACTGAATTGATTTATTCTAATAGTTTCTGGATGGAGGCTTTAGGGTTTTCTGTATAGAATGTCACCTATAAATAGTGGAAGTTTTCTCCTTTGTCAATTTGAATGCCTTTTATTTCTTGCCTTCTGAAGCTAGGACTTAAGATATTATGTTGAATAAAAGTGGTGAGAGTGGACATCTTTGTCTTGTTATCTTGGAAGTGCTTTCAATTTTTCACCACCAAGTGTAATGTTAGCTGATGTTAGCATTTGCATATATGACCTTTAGTACGCTGAGGTATGTTTCCTCTAAACCCACTTGGTTGGGAGCTTTTATCATGAACTCATAGTTTTACAAGTGCTTTTTCTGCATCTGTTGAGATGATTCTATAGTTTTATCCTTTATTGTGTTAATGTGGCATATAATGTTCACTTATTGATATTGACCCATCCTTTATCCCCAGAATACTCCTACTTGATCATGATGGATGATGCTTCTAATATATGGTTGAATTTGCTTGCTAATATTTTGTTAGATTTTTGCATCTATATTCATCAGGGATATTGGCCTGTAGTGTTTGTTATGTAGTGTTTGTGCTTTTGGTATCAGGGTAATATTGGCCTCATAGAACGAATTTGGATGCATTCCTTCCTCTTCTGTTTTGGGAGTCGTTTGAGAAAGACTGGTATTAACTTTTTTAAATGTTTGATAGTAGTCACCTGTGAGTCCATTTGATGCTAGACTTTTCTTCAGCAGTTTTTTGATTACCCCTTCGATTTCATTACTTGCAATCAGTCTGTTCAGATTTTCTATTTCTTCCAAATTCAGTCTTGGAAGATTGTATGTTTTTAGGAACTTATCCATTTCTTCTAGGATGTTCAATTTGTTAGTATACACATTTTGTCTCTTACAATCCTTTGTATTTCTGTGGTGTTCTGTTTTCTGATTTTGATTCCTTTTTGTTTTAATTTTTTAATGTTTATTTTTGAGAACGAGAGAGTGGGGGAAGGTCAGAGAGAGTGGGAGACACAGAATCTGAAGCAGGCCCCAAGCTCTGAGCTGTCAGCAGAGACCCCGATGCGGGGCTGGAAGTCATGAACCATGAGATCATGACTTGAATGTAAGTCGGATGCTTAACCAACTGAGCCACCCAGGCGCCTCATTTTTTAAAATATTTTTTAAGTGTTTATTTTTGAGAGAGAATAGGTGAGAGGGAGGGGCAAAGAGAGGGAGACAGAATCCCAAGCAGACTCTGTGTTGTCAATACAGAGGCTGATGCTGGGCTCAAACTCAGGAACTGTGAGATCATGACCTAACTGACTGAGCCACCCAGGCCCCCCTCAGGGTCCTTTCTTTTGTTTTTTCCCCTTGATGAGTCTGGTTAAAGGTTACTCCATTTTGATTATCTTTTCAAAGAACCAGCTCTTGGTTTCATTCATCTTTTTTGTTTTTGTTTTTGTTTTTAGTCCCTATTTCAGTTACTCTGCTTTGATCTTTATTATTTCCTTCCTTCTACTAACTTTGGGCTTTGTTCTTTTCTAGTTCCTTGAGAGGTATGGTTAGATTGTTTAAGTGAAATTTGTTTAAGCAGGACTTATCACCCTAAACTTCCATCTTATTTTTCCTTGTGTCTCAAAGACGTTAGGTCATTATTTCTATTTTTGTCACCATGTATTATTTCCTCTTTGATTTCTGTGACCCATTGGTTACTTAGTTACATGCTTAGCCTGTTTCTTCCACTTTCTTGTAACATGTAGTTTCATACAGTTGTGGTCAGAAAAGATGCCTCATACATTTTGGCCTTAAATATATGGAGACTTGTTTTTGTGGCCTAACATGTGATTTCTCTTGGGGACTGTTTCCTATGTACTTAAAGAATGTACTACTGTATTGTTTCTGGATGGGATGTTCTATAAATATCTGTTAAGTCCATTTGGACTAATGTTTCATTCAAAGCCAATGTTTCCTTTTTGATTTTGTCTGAATGATCTATCCATTGATGTAAGTGGGGTATTAAAGTCTACTATTACTGTATTACTATCGATTTCTCCCTTTGTCTTTAATACTTGCTTTATATAATTTATGTGCTCCTATGTTGAATGCATAGGTATTTACTACTGTTCTATCCTCTTTTTGGATAGACCCCTGGCTAAAGCTGAACTTGGCACTGGCTGGAGGGGTTCTGGGGTGCTCTGTACAGGGGGTGCCATTGCAGGACAGCTGGAGCTGTAGCAGGTATGAGCTCTCTGCAGGGTTGTCCTGGCTAGTCACGTGGAAGTAAGGTGGGTGCTGGACTGAGGTATCCCAGGGTGCTTTGTATCTCTGCCACCTTGCTGAGACAGCTGAAGCTGTAATGGGCTTGGTTTGGGGGTGTCCTGGTGCATGCCACACTAGAGCCTCTGTGGTAGGATGGCTGGACTTTGGGAATGGGTGGGGGAACCTGCTTTGGGGAAATGGTTGCTTAGATGCCCAGGGAAATGTATACAATACCATTTACTAGCACCTTCAACCCTGGAGAATGTTACAGCCGTTCCCCTGTCATTTAGCAGATACTTTAGAATTAGTTCACTTCCAGTCCAGTTGCCCTTTAAATCACAGCTTTTTTCCCTATGCCTCAGAGTAAGCAAATGGACTCATGGTCCCTCTGTGCTATCATCCCTACTGCAGTTCGCAGTGTTGAAGGTGGTGGTCCTGTCATTACCACGTTTTGTGTCTAGCCTCCTGTTCTCTGTGCATCCCTCTATCCTTGTGTAGTCAGCTGTTCAGCCCTTCCTCAGGAGGAATTGCTCTGTAATTGTAAATTCAGTGTGTCTATGGAGATGGTGAGTTCATGGTCTTTCTATACCACCATTTGGATTCCTTTCCCTCATTCTCTCTTAATTACTGACCAGGTATGAATATTAACATACCTGTAACAGCTCCACATTTCCACACCATTCCCCACTTCATTTTTTAACATTTGTAGTTTCCCAGGGTAATTTCTCAGGGTAATTTTTTTTTTAAGAATAACTATTTATTGAATTCTTGGTCCATAGATAATTTGTAAAGGTTGAAAATAAGAATTTACATGAATCTGACAAAATACTTTTCATTGCAAAATATACAGAAATGAAAAACACTCTTAGTTTCTCTAAGGTTCTATGTAAGGACAAAAAACGTAGGAAAATGTTTCTAACATCAAGGACAAATTATATTCCATTAATTGTTCCAAATAATGACATATTTTACTTTGGCTCATATGTATTCCTTGACTTTCCAATACTTGAATTTGTTTTTTTGTTTCAAATTGGTTTTCCTTAATTTCCTAATTGTAAATTCTTCTATCTTGTAATAATAATAAAAAAAAAAGACAATTCATTGTATGGATGACAAAATCTACCCCCCCCTTTTTTTTTTTTCTTCATTCAATAACATGTCTACTACCCAATGTCTTTTTAAATAACCATTCTGGAGCCACTGAAGTTCAGTCCTAATAGAACTACTTTTAAAGTTCTACAGACTGAATATTTGTGTCTCTCCTCAAATTCATATGTTGAAACCTTTTCCCCCAATGTGATGGTAGTTGGAAGTTGGGCCTTTGGAAGTTGATTAGGTCCACTCTCAGACATGTGATTAGTGCCCTTATAAAAGAGATTTCTAAGAGCCCTTTGCACATTCTGCCACATGAAGTTACAATGAAAAGATGGCTACCAATAAATCGGGAAGTAGGCTCTCACCAGACTCTGAATCTGCTAGTACTTTGGTGTTTGGACTTCCCAAACTCCAGAACTCTGGAAAACAAATTTTTGTTATTGATAAGCCAAGCCACTCAGTCTATTACATTCTGCTCTAGTAACCCAAACAATGTAAGACACAAAGCCTGCTACACAACCATTGTCCCAGGGTTTCATTGCTTTGTTGAAGGTGCTGTCATTTGTGAAAATGTATTTTGCATCTATAATGAGACAGTTTGTTTCATTGTAGAATTCCAGGTTGAATATAATTTTCCCTTAGAAATTTGAGCTTATTCTGCTTTTCTACAATTCAAAGTTGATAAAAAAAAAAAAAAAGAAAAAAACAGGTCTCAACTTTCTTTGGAGCTGACCTTGTAGTCCTCTTCAGTCTTGAAGTATTTGAGAGCTTCTCTTGATTTTAATACACTGAGAATTATGCAGACCTTTTAAAATTTCTTCATATAAATCTGTAAAAGTGTGGCAAACTTTCTCTTCGTCTAAGTCCCTCTTCTTGGTCTTCCTCCTTTTTAAAGTTCTATGAGACTCTTGATTGTGTGGTTGTAGGTTCTAGCCCATGTTGGAGATGAGATTGCTTAAAAATAAAATCTTTAAAACAATATACCCTCCCAAACTGCCTATTTTAATTTTACAAATGGAGTCCCGCAATATTCGTACTTAGGTCTGACTTTTTATTCAACATTAGCTTTGAGGTAAAACCATGCTGAATGTAGTGGTGGTTCCTTTAGTTTTAGTCCTATTGTTAGAATATCTCATTGTCATGTTTACTTATATTTTTCCATTATTAATACTTGATTAGTTTTTAAACATTATTGAATACTTAGATGCCAGTTTTTGGTGATTCTTTGCCTTTTGTAAATTTTCTATTAGGTTGTCTGTCTTTTCAATAGTGATGCATAGCAGTTATGTACAGTTTCTGGATATAGACCATTTGTAGGTTCTATTTCTTGAAGTATTTTCTTCTCTGGGGCTTTATTTTTCCATTCCTTTAATGGGCCACTTTATAAACACAGTATTATCCAACTTAATGTTTTTTATATTCAAGACTATTGTGTGCTGTTTACTTATCCTAAATTTATAAAGATTTTTTTTACTATATTCTAAGAGCTTTAATGTTGGGCCTTTTGTATATTATATATACAATCAACAGGAAACAGATTTTTGTTGATAGTATGAGAATAAAGGTCAAGTTCCATTTATTTCAAGGGGATGCAATTCATCCAAACCTTTTAATAGAAAACATCTTTCCTTTAATATTATCCAATATCCATCTTGTCATAAATCAAGTATCCATATGTGTGGGTCTATTCTATTCCATTGCCCTTATTGATATTCATCCAATTTCATTCTGTATTCATTCAAACAGCTTTAAAATACTTCTTGGTTTCTGAGAGACTAAATCGTTATTTCTTGTTATTCTTCAAGAGTGTCTTAGATACACTTTTCCCTTTGCATCTTGAACATTTTAGAATAATTTTGTCAAAATCCATGATAAAAGTTACTAGCATTTTAAATCACATTGCTTTAAGACCATAAATTGATTTGGAGAGGTTTGAGATATTCACAATTTTCAGTCTTTCTGTATTTGAACATTGTGTATTCCTCCTCTGATTTAGGTCTTCCTTAAGGCTCCTAATGTTTTATGACTTTTGTAAAGGATTTCCAAATAATTCCTTAGAGCCTAGGCATTTGATGACTTTCAGTATAGAATGGTTATATTAAAATTTTATTTTCTATATTATAGCTTTTAGATGTAATACAGACCTAATTAACCTTCAAACTTTAACAAGTATGGAACTGGACAAAATATATGAAATGATGACTTCAGACAATGGTGGAAACAGGCAAAGCAGGAAGGCCTTAGATGAGGAATATGAAGAGGTAGGCCCTAGAGTTACCTCAGCTGGCTACTTGGAGATAATGGTTGAGACTATGCAGGGATGTAGTACCTTTCTAGCATCTTGTGGTGGTGCTGAGTTGAAGAGATTAAGATAGGAATTTTAGGACGCCAAGGTAGTTATAATTTGCAGAGCAGAATACTAGAAATAAGTGGTACATAGAGCCCAGGGATTTATGAAGGGAATTTTGAATTCCTAAGTATCAGACTCAATATGCATAATAGGAACTTTCCTGATAATAGAGAACTATTGGAAAGAAGTAGGTCAAAGGATTCCTGAAGCTCACACAGGGCTGAAAATTTGTGTCCTATCAGCTGGAGTGGAAAGACCTTATAAGCTATAAGATACTAGGTAGAATTCTAAGGAGATCCTCTCACAAGGGGGCTAAAGTGGGGTTTTACTAAAAGATGTCCTAGTCCTCCAATAACTAAGAATGCAGGTAAAACTCAAAAGGACAAAACTGGCAAGTAAGTTAATACCAGAACAAAGTCTGAGACCCAACAATGTAAAAATCAGAATATACAATATCCTATCAAAGTTTACCAGGCACGCAAAGAATCAGGAAAATACGGTCCATAAGGAGGGAAAAAAAGTCATATAAACAGACCCAGAAATGAGATATTAGTAGCTGCTATATATTCCATTATTTAAGAAGGTAGAGGAAATTGTGAACAAATTAGAGAAACATTAGATAAAAATTTTTAGCTTATTGGTTGTATGTAAAAAACAAAACATAAAAACATTCATTTTCTGTATTGGTGTCAGTTGGAGGGCACAGACATGAATAGGTTAGAAAGCCCTTCAGAAAAGGACTTCTTGCCCACTTATAAAAGGCATAGTTAAGTGACAACTTCTTCCTATTATTTCTGAATCTGCCTCAGAATTTGATCTGAGGTCACACTGTTTACAGAGTGACCCCTGGCCACTGACTAAGCAAGAAGACCATGGCTGAAATCACATTGTTCTTTAGTAGCCCCTGAACAGTGGCTGACCAAATCAGTAATAGAGGGCCTATCCATTTACCTTAATGGGGAGGGGTCTCATGTCAAGCAGGAGAAGGAAAATAATCTTGGTTCAAATGTGAATTTAAGTAAATGTGAGTTGGTTCAGTGTATGGGAGTGAACTGAGGTACAATGTCGTTGTGGTATAGTCCCACTCAGGGTTATCCTTGAAGAGTAGCACGGATGAAGATTATCCCAATGGGCAGAACTTTCAGCAGTATACCTGACCTTCCATTTTATATGAAAAGAAAAGTGACTTGAGGTTAAAATGTATAAGAAATAATGAGAAGAAACCAATGGTTTAGTGAGGGGTCTGGTCAAGATTAGAAGATGGGGACCAAGAAGTTCTTGGGTAGAGGAATCTGGATGGACCTTTGGGAGACCAAGCATAGTAAGAAGATCATTGTATTTCATGCAGATGCCTATCAGAGGGCATTCATCATGAAATAGGCACTAAGCATCCATGGCAGCCAGACTCTGTTACTGTGCAACATGAATGTGAATGGAGTCACTATGGTGGTTCCTACTCACCAAATTTATCTACTGCTTTAGCGAAATATTCAACCTGCCATACAGATGAGCAGTTGGGCTCTTGTTACAGCATCAACCTTTGAGTCATAGACTCACTAGCTACTTGGTGCGGTAACACAGTGGACTTCTTTTAACTCAGAATTTTGACTAGAAGGGTTGCAAAATTTTTGTACATTTTGCTTTTCCTTCCTGCAAACCCTCAGGAAGTGCCACTATTACAGCACTTATAGATGGCTGATAACACTACCAATGGATCACCTGCAACCTTGAATCAGACCAAGAAATCCACCTCAGCAATTGGTTCATGACCACGATATCCACTGGTCTTGTCTGTACCACACTATCTAGAAGCTAGATTCCAGATATTGTGGAATGATCTGATGATTTCAGAATGATCATTCTGGAATGATCAGCTGATAACATGCTTAGGTGACAGTTTAAAGAGGATACCCTTTGAAGACAGACACTTTTTTTCAGGAATCTGTATACTTTCTAAATCAATAATCCTATGAGGTTAAACACCAAACAGATGAACTACATAGGTCTAAGAACCAAGAAGTGGAAGTAGTAAAGGTCTCACTTCCCATCACTTCCTGTAACTCACTTGGGGAATTTGTTTCCCTCCTGGCTCTGTACTCTGCAGGTTTAGAGAGATCCAGTTTTCTCAAAGGGAAATATTTCCATCAGGAGAACTAGCAAGGTTGCCGTTGAATTTTCACCTGCCATTTGGGTACTTTGAACTCTTTATGTTAAGAAAATAGAAATCAAGAAAAGGAATCCTCCTCATGAGGGTAATTGAGCCTGCTGAGAAAGACCAGGTGTAGGGCGGATGTTACAAATGGAGGTGGAGCAGAGTGTGTTCAGAATCAAATGATCCAACTGGGTGTGTCTTGGTTTTCACTTCCTCTAGTTTATTGGTAGAGGGACAAGTGTGACAGCCAAGTCTTGAGAAAGTTATGAGGAGGCTCAAACCCTTTAGGAGTGATGATCTGCTTTATCGTGCCAAGTAAGCCATTTGGATGGGGAAATGTACAAACTGAGAGTTTAAGGGGATCTAAAATGGATAATATGGTAGATTGAAGATGGAGAGCAGATACACCTTCAAAACTTGAAGGATGATGAAAACTGTAATTACGTCAACCTTATAATTTTCCTTTGGGAAATGCCCACCATTATTCTAAACTTCTCTCAGGACTTGGACCACTCTGATTCATTTTAATAGTACAAGGGGCCACTATCACAGACCGTGCTCCATTACCCTTCAGAACTAAAGGATCAATTTCCCAGTCCATTGCTGCAGTACTGCCAGCTCTTAACCCTCGCTTCTCAACCCCTTCTGGGAATTCCCCTCGAATGAAGCGGGCCCCGTTTTCTAAGGTCAGGACCTATCCCAGGCAGTCTGCATTCAATGACTGGTTGACTTAAAAAAGCCCATTTGATTGCCCCAATAAGGGACAGATCCTGAAGTTATACAATGACTGAAGACTTGACTTGGAGTAAGCTGAGGCCATTGAATCAGGATTCCAGTTTCTCTTCTGAAACCTGCATTTTCCCCTTACATCCTCAGATGTTGATCCAAAGAGCACTCCTTAAGAAACTTCCAAAATGCCTAATCTTCAGTCTACTTCCTGGGAAAATGAAACTATAACTCCATATCACTGCAGCCAACCTCATCCTTCATAAGCTTCTAGAAAACCTATCCCAGAAACTTGACAAAGTCTATCACTAAAGATCAAGATCATCTGCTTTTACTTCACTGTGTTTGTTATTTCACTTATATTCTTCTTTACCTTTTTTCTTTACACTAGTACATTTCTGTCCCTTCCATTCATTTCACCCACCCCCACCTCTGTTCTGTTCCTGGTATATGAGTGTTTTGTTTTGTTTTTAAATATTCTACATACATGAAATTAGTATGGTGTTTGTCTTTTTCTGATTCACTTAGCATAATGCCTTCAAGGTCCATCCATTATTGGAACAGATGGGAAGATTTCCTTTTTATGGCTGAATGTGTGTGTATCACGTTTTCTTTATCCTTTCATCCATTAGTGGACACTTTATGCTGTTTACATAATTTGGCTATTGTAAATAATGCTGTAATGAACACGGAGTGCGTATATCTTTTTGAATTCATGTCTTCATTTTCTTTGCATAAATATCCAGAAATGGAATTGTTGGATCATACGGTAGTTCTGTTTTTAGATTTTTGAGGAACGCTCCTGCTGTTTTCCATACTGGTTGCACAAGTTAACATTCTCACCAAAAGTGTATAAGGGTGATTTTTTTCCCCACATCCTAACCTTGGTTATTTCTGATCTTTTGGCAATAGCCATTCTTTAAAAAAATTTTTTTAATGTTTATTTTTGAGCGAGAGGGACACAGAATCTGAAGCAGGCTCCAGGCTCTGAGCTGTCAGCACAGAGTCTGATGCGGGGCTCAAACTCACGAACCATGAGATCTTGACCTGAGCTGAAGTCGCATGCTTACCAACTGAGCCACTCAGGCACCCCTGGAAATTGCCATTTTGTGATTAGTGATGTTGAATACCTTTTTATTTACCTGGTGGCTATATATATGTTGTCTTGGGAAAAACATCTATTCATATCTTTGAGTTTTTGTTTTTTCTTTTTTTAAACGTTTTTTATTTATTTTTGGGACAGAGAGAGACAGAGCATGAACGGGGGAGGGGCAGAGAGAGAGGGAGACACAGAATCGGAAACAGGCTCCAGGCTCCGAGCCATCAGCCCAGAGCCTGACGCGGGGCTCGAACTCACGGACCGCGAGATCGTGACCTGGCTGAAGTCGGACGCTTAACCGACTGCGCCACCCAGGCGCCCCTCATATCTTTGAGTTTTTAATCTAATTGATTTTTATTAGAGTTGTAGGAGTTCTACTTGGAAATATTTCCCCATTCATAGAATGCCTTCTCATTTTGTTGGTGATTTCTTAGCTATGCAGAAGCTTCTTTGCTTAATGTACTTCCACTCATTTGCTTTTGTTGCCTTTGATGTCAGATCCACATTGTCAAGACCTCAAAGAGTTTTTGGGCCTATGTTTGCTTCCAGGAATTTTGTTTGAGGTCTCACTTTCAAGTCTTTAATCCATTTTGATCTATTTTTGTAGATGGTTCAAGAGGGGTGAAGTTTCAGTCTTTTCCATGTAGTTGTCCAGTTTTCCCAAAGCCATTTATTGAAGAGACGTCCTTTCCCCATTGTACATTCTTAGCTACTTTGTCATAAATTGGAGATATATGTTTGGGTTTACTTCTGGGCTCCTTATTGTGTTTCATTGATCTGTGTCTGTTTTTATGCCAGTACCACAGTATTGTGATCACTGTAGCTTTGTAGTATAGTTTGAAATCAGGAAGCATGTCGTCAGCCTTATTTTTTCTTGGGATTGCTGTGGCTACTTGGGGTATTAGGTGGTTCCATAAAAATTTAAGGATTTCTTATTTCTGAAAAATTAGAATTTTGATAGGGATTACATTAAATCTATAGATTGCTTTAGATGGTGTGAACATTTTAACAGTTTTCACCCAGTTTATGAGCATGGAATAATTTCCATTTATTGCTGTTATCTCTAATTTTTTTCATGAATGTTTTAGAGTTTTCATTGTACAAGTCTTTGATCTCTTTGGTTAAACTTATTCCTAGGTATCCTATTCTTTTGGATGTATTTGTAAATGGGATTGTTTTCCTTCTATCAGCATGCAGCAATGCAACAGACTTAGGACACATAATCAATATACACAAACTTTATTGAATTCATTGATTATTTCTAATAGTTTTTGGTGGAGTCTTTACGGTTTTCTGTGCAACATCCTGTCATCTTCCAATAGTGACAATTTTACTTTTCCAATTTGGATGTGTTTTATCTTTTGCCTAATGCTCAGGCTAGGATCTCTAATACTGTGCTAACTAAAAGTGGGGGTTGTGAGCATCTTTGTCTTGTTTCCAATCTTAAAGCTGAAGGTTGAGTATAGTGTTAGCTGTAGCCTTGTCATATATGACCTTTATTATTGAGGTATGTTCCTTCTATACCCACTACGTTGAGAGTTTTTTTCAAAAATGGATGTTGCAATTTGTCAAATGTTTTTTTCAGCATCTATTGTGAAATTAAGAATTTCATCCTTAATTTTGTTAATGTAGTATGTCATTTTGATTGCAGATACTGGAATAAATGGCACTTGATCAAGATACATAATCCTTTTAATGTTGAATTCAGTATGCTAATATTTTGTTGAAGATTTCTTGCATCTGTGTTCATCAGAGATATTGGCCTGGAGTTTTTTTTCTTGTGGTATCCTTGTCTGGTTTTTATTATCAGGATAACATTGGGCTTGTAAAAATGAGTTTGGAAGTGGTTCCCTCTTAGAGTTTTTTGGAAGAGTTTAAGAAGCACTGGTATTATTTCTTATTTGAAGGTTTGGTAGGTTTTACCAAATTAACTTTTAATTAACTTTCATCTTAATGCTTTTGGTAAGAAGGATATATGTATTTATTGACCCAGATCTTTCAGTAAAAACAGTCAATGGACTGATACTTCTACACTTAAACTTTCAGTGACAATTTTATGTGAATTTAGATCAGTGATCAAAAATTTAAGCAAAACTTTTTTCCAAAAAAAACAAATCTTTAAGGATGTAGTTCTGAGGTATAAAATTACTGGCTTTTACAAAACACAAATTTTGGGCAGAATGTAATATGACAGCAAGAAAAGAAATGCCATTGTGTAAATAGAGCTATGTTTCAAGTAGCATTTATGTTATAAATGGCCAACACAAGCAATCCATTGTAGAAAGTTTTGTGGCTTAGGTTGTGTTTATTTTTGAAGTTAAAATACTGCACTCATGACTGTGGTTGGTGTACTGGAATAATATTTCTATTTTTGATTCTTGAAATATTTTCTAAATATTCTAAACATAGTAGAACCTAAACTGTATTTCTGTCTACACACATGTCTGAGTATGTTTCTATAAATCTGGAAATAAAATTAAATTCCATTTATATATAGACAGGTCAGTACCTCAAATTCCAGAATGGCAGATTACCTTGAAATGATTCCTTTCGCACATTGGTTTCCTAGGCAATGAGATCAGCTTCAATATAACATGTCTTCTATACTGTCGGTGACCCAAAACTTTCAAATCTCTCCTGTAGGTTCAAAATCCATTTTATAACTATGGTACTGAAACAGTCAGTAATGTACATGAAATAAGAACTTGTTAATCCTCCTAAGAATGTTGAGGAAAAAAAAAAACAGGTCTATATGTAATTATATATGTACTAATGTATTTATATTTACTTTGGAAAGACAGTGTTGAGTGGAGGAGGGGCAGAGAGGGAGATAGAGAATCTGAAGTGGGCTCCAGGCTCTGAGCTGTCAGCACAGAGCCCAACCTGGGGCTCGAACCCACCAAATGGGAGATCATGACCTGAGCCGGTAAGACATTTAACCAACTGAGCCACCCAGGTGCCTCAACTGGCTACAGGCTGTAAACAAAGGTGAAGAAACTCGGCTTTGTTATTTATACTGATGCAATGTAAGACTATCATGAGGGAGGGGGTTAACAAAGTTCTGCACTCCTCTCGGGTGTGGTGTGAGAGGCACAGAAACTTAGCAAATTGCTATTCAACTTGTCTGGCAATGAGAGCAAAGTAACCAATGTCTGCTGCTTCTGGGACAAATAAATAATATGAAAATCAGACCACAGCTTTTGAGTTGCCGTGTAGTAGAATAGAGAAGACAGCATACAATTTAAAGTCAGAGAACCTGGCCTAGAAAATTCCTGGCTGTGTCAAGTCAATCTCATTAAGCATCGATTTCCTCATCTCTAAGGCGAGACTAGAAATGAAAATACTTCTCAACCTTTTCTCCTAGGCATGTTGTGAAGCTTGAGGAAGAAGGCCTGAAAAAATATTTTTCATAACATATAAAATGTCACTTAATTGGAAAATGTATAAAAAGTATAGAAAAACGTATTTTTTTAATCTATGGGGAATGAATTTGACCTTATGGAAAATAGTGACTCCAGCTCATCAGTACCAGAGTCTAACCAACTAAGTGAAGTGGTTCAAATGACTGAGCCACCCAGGTGCCCCATACATGATTATTAAAAAACTTAAAAGGATTCATGTAAATAGTGTAAAATTTTGGTAAGAAAAGTATAGACCTACTTCTAAGAAACAAACTCTAGAAAAAGTATGCTTGGGAGCCAGTGGTAATTTTGTTTATTCTTGAGAGCAGGACAGAACGTGAGTGGGGGAAGGGCAGAGGGAGACACAGAATCAGAAGCAGGCTTCAGGCTCCGAGCTGTCAGCACGGAGCCCAACAGGGCTCAAACTCACAAACCATGAGATCATGGCCTGAGCTAAAGTCAGACACCCAAACCAGCTGAGCCATCCAGGTGCCCTGGTAATTTGTTTTTATAAATAAAGCACTTAGAGCAGGGTTAAGAGCATGGCTGCATATTTTTCTTGCATCGTCCCATGTATTTCATTGACACAGATGTGTTGATCCAATATCTGTTTCTGCACTAGGAATTATTCACAAGAGTTTTGCCTCTATCTTGCCTAATAGTAGAAAATTTTCTTTCAGAATTCCTTCCAGTCACACAATTTCTGAATTAAGGAATGACTATACAAGTTACAAAGTGCATGGGGCATCTAGGTGGCTCAGTCAGTTAAATACTGACTGTGGATTTCAGCTCAGGTCATGATCCCTCGGTTTGTGGGATGGAGCCCCCATAGGGCCCTGTGCTTGACAGTGCAGAACTTGCTGGGATTCTCTCTCTCCCTCTCTCTGGCCCTCCTCTGCTTGTGTTGCCCCTCTCTCTCTCTCAAAATAAGTAAACTTAAAAAAAGAAAAAAAGTCAAAATGGCCAAAAGAATTCCCCACACTAACATCTAGCCTCAGGTATGTCACATAATAAGTGTTCAGTAATATTCATGTGGCCCATATATGCCAAGGTCTGTTGAACTTTCTCTTGACCTGAAGAATGATTAATGTGAAAGCACAGCTTTTGTTACTACACATACTTTGCTCTTTGTTAAAAAAAAAAAAAAAAAAATTGTAGAATAAGCTAGCAGTATATGTGGATATTTTTTTAAATGGGATCCTCAGAACTGTATTCCCAACTGGAAAACAATATTTAATTCTATGCCTCACTTCATTACATATTTGTGATGTTTGCTGTGGAAAAAAAAAGTCATACTGGAATTAGGCCCTTGGCGTATTTAAAAGTCCATCACAAATAACATGTAGAATGTACAAATAAAAAGAATGGGCAGATATATGCCCAAGTCAGGCTCTGGTTACAGTGCCTTAAAGATATGGTGACCTAATGATTGTAAATACTGGGCCACTCTTAGAACATGTTTTCTGTTAGTAACAGTGTATTTTCCCTATATATAGGCCATTTTATCAATGAAATTATCTAGGCTGTTTGTCTATTCTCCAGTTCAAATTTCATTACTTAATATGGGCGCTTCCTAAATTTAAACTACATGTATAAGAACAGGAAATGGCAGGGGTGCCTGGGTGGCTCAGTCAGCCAAGCGTTCGACTTTGGCTGAGGTTATGATTCCATGGTTCATGAGTTTGAGCCCCATGTCGGGCTCTGTGCTGATAAGCTCAGAGTCTGGAGCCTGCTTCAGATTCTGTGTCTCCCTCTTTCTGCCCATTCCCCCTTGCATGCAAGTGTTTTCCGCTCTCCCTCTCCCCCCTCCCCCCAAATAAACATTAAAAAAATTTTACAAAAAAAAAAAAAGAAAGAAAATGGCATACCCAAATAGGAACCACCAAAGGATCCATATTTTCTGGTCTATTTTATTCTTGATCTCAAAATCTTGAAGCAAACACAATTGGCCATGCAATTCAGAATCTATAAATATGTGAAAACTGTTACTTAAAAACTCTTATTTAACTTGACCCTTAATAAATATAAAATGAAAAAATAACCTCCATTTTTATGAGAACTATTTTTTCAATTCTAAATTTTTAAAAATGTTAGAGTGCACACACGTGTACATGCGAGTGGGGGAGGGGCAGAGAGATCAGGAGACAGAGAAACCAAAGCAGGCTGCACACTATCAGCTCAGAGCCCAACAGTGGTGTTTGATCTCAGGAACCAAGGGATCATGACCGGAGACAAAATCGAGTCGGATGCTTAACCAACTGAGCCACTCAGTCTCTCCTAATGAAAAATAATTTTAATGAACTGTCGACACTAACAGAAAATGTGTCCTACAGTATTTCATTCTGTGCTATGTGTCTAATGAATTCTAACCAAGCAGCTAATAGTAAAACTACTAGCTTATGAGAGTTGTCCTGATGAAATACCAGACAGGGTGGCTTATACAACAGAAATGCATTTTTTCCAGCTCTAGTTGATGGAATCCAAGGTGTTGAATGGGTTGGTTTCATTTGAGCCCTCTATCCATGGCCTGCAGGTCACTGCCTTCTTACTCTGTCTTCACATGTATACACATTGTGTACTAATCTTCCTCTTATAATGATACCAGTCCTACCAGGGCCCACCTAGATATGACCTCATTTTCTCTGCATTACCTGTAATGACGCCATTTCCAAATACAGTCACATTCTGAAGTACTGGGTGTTAGGACTTGAACATCTGAATTTGGGATAGGGGAGATGGGACCCAGGGTACCCCATATCAAAAACCCTTAATTATTGTGGCTAAGATGATAAATTCTGTTCTTCAGCTTGTTCTCTGGGCCCCACATTGCTCTTGTCTCCCATTCTCTGGTCTGTTCTGGAATGTACACTTTTACTTTTCCAAGTCCTTTAAGTTCTATGTAGAGAGTTCTTAAGTCTTTGTCACTGTCCTCAGAGGCAAGGATGGTGAGGTAGTGAGTTCTTTCTCTAAATTGTGCAATATTGTTGTGCATTCCTTTTTTTTTTTTTTTTTTTTGCTTGCTACTTCCTTCCATCAGCATTGGCATTTTCTTTAGTCTGAAATGAGAGCAATTTCAAAGTTCTTTCCTGCTTGGAATCCATCCAAACTAAAACTTGGAACTAGAATCTACTCTCCAATTTAACTGGATCAGAGCATGTTCTGTGTCACTCCTGCAGCCACAGTAACTGCTTAGCACAGTTATTGGGTGATCAATGCCGGCCCAACAGCTTGGGGGTTGTGCAAGGCCATAGCATTAGTACATAAATGAATTTAATGTGAAATCCCTACCTGGTAAATAACTAGAGTAATTTCTAGAGCTAGACACTTAATATTTCCTTCAAAATAGTATTCTGTTAATACAGTAATTCTATTTCTGTTTTAGGCTCTAAAGGCGTTTCTTTGGAAATACTCATAACAAGTTAAATTTCAGTTATCAAGAGCTGCTCAATCCACAAAGCTAATCATACAAATTACTAGTGTTTACTACTTTTTCTAATCTTCTGACTAGTCATTCTAGGTTATATAATATGGGTAATAAAACTATAGATGTTTTCAATGCATGTAACTTATCTTTCATATTTTTATAAGTGTTCTCCATGATAAACAGAACTATAAAGCCATTATATTACAAATGTAATATTTCTGTTCTAAAATACAAGATTGTGATGAATTACTGTCTGAGATCTTCACAGCTCAATAGTTCCTGTACATTCAGAAAAGACTGAACTCTCTCCTCCCCCATATTTGCTTTAGTTTTTTACCATATCTGATAAGCCATCTGAAAGCTGATGCTTTGTGTTTGTGTCTCATGGCCTACAGGATGAATTCTATGCTGTCATTGTGCTCAAGTGTTCTGCAAAGAATACCAATTTTGAAAGGGGGGTGGTTAATTTTATGGGTCAATTTTGTTGGTCCATGGTGCCCACATGTGTGGTCAAACATTGTTCTGTGTTTGAGGTTTTTTGATGAGATTAACATTTAAGTTGGATTTTGAATAAAGCAGATTAATCTTCATAATTTGGGTAGGGCTCCACCAATCCGTTGAAGGCCTCAGCAGAAGCAAAGAGTGGCTTCCCAAGGGAATTCTGCCCACAAATGACCTTCAGGCTTAAAGTGCATCCACTCTTCCTGGGGCTCCTGCCTTTGGCCTCCACTGCAAATTTTGGAGTTGCCAGCCTCCACAATGGCATGAGCCAATTCCTCAAAATCTCAAATACATACATACACACACGTACATACATATACACACACACACACACAATCCATACATATACACCCCCAGTTGGTTCTGCTTCACTGAAGAACCCTGGCTAATAGAATATCTCCAAACACTTTATTAAACAAACCAACAAAAATGAAGGATGGGAGAAGGCAATGTGAAGGAAAAGGAAGAAATAAAGCAAAAGAGAAAATACATATTTTAAGCAGTTACAGACTTAAAAGGAATGTGCACAAAGGTAAATCTAGCCACTTAGGAATCATAATTTTTTTCCATTTTGTGGACAAACTTTCAAACAATGGCTTATCTGCACTCGGAGAAATGTGTCTAGTTCAACCTGAAGTAATACTTACCATTTATCATAAATAGTTTGTATATGTAATCCTTACCATAATCCTATGTATTTGGTATTCTTCCTTTTGGCAAACAAGGACAAAAAAATTTGAACATGTTCTCTGATACTCCAAAGTACCAGGAAGCATTACTAAATGCAGACAATGTTTCAAGATCATAGGTTTCTATAACCTACATTTTTCACAACTCGTTTGCGTTTCTATAAGCGTGAATTCTGTCATTTGGGTACAGATAGCATCAATAACCCACAAATTTTCCTTGATGCCATAATAGATAATATGGCTAAATTTCACTACCTTTTACGTGTATATATATATCATTTATAAGTGACCATATTTTAAAATATTTTAACAGATTTTTAATTAAAATTTACTTATATTCTGCTCTGTTTAATCTTCCAGAAAGTTGTATGGATATATAAACTAATCTCATATAAATTAATAATTCTTTAGTTTTAATTCTTATTCAATATTTTAAGCCTTTTCTGGCAAAATGGAAACTAAGCATGAACTAGAAAATCCCCAGCCCTTGTTCTTGTTAAGTTTCACAAGTTCAGAAAAGTTCAGAAATACTCGTGAATAAGTACACATAGAATCATTATGCTTTAAAGTTGGAAGGTACTTTATGGGTAGTCTGAAACAACTTTTTCAAATGAGGACTTGAAGTTGCTGGATGAGAAGTGGCTTGCTCTTGGTCACAAGGTGTGCATAAAAAATAAATGCAGAGGCATATTAAAAAGATGTATTTAAAAGTAAACGTCTTTAATCACTATTTTTCAAAGTTAAGCAATTAGGAGTCTTCAATAGCTAAATCAAACATCTAGAATAAAATATTCAAAAGCAATATGAAGGAAAATTGAAACCTTAAAAAGCAACTTCTCTTTATATCCATGTGGGTCAAGATTTTGCCCCACAAAATAGTAACAATGTTTGCAGAGCAACGTATTTACAAAGAACGAATGTTTTGAAATGTTCAATGCATTTGAATGTTTTGAAAATACTCATTTTTAACTTTATAGTAATTTATAAGTAGTCTTTGTTCTAATTCAGAATTATGATTTCAATTAACTTTTTAATTATAAAATCTTTTTTTATAAACCACATCTTTCAAGTTATGAAATTATTTCAAACTTTAAAAAACACCCTTGTACTTAATCTTTGGACAAGTCATGAACTCAATTAGAAATCTATAAGGGTTTATTAAAGAACATTAAATAGGAGCTATCTAGAATCATTGTAAGTCATTTGGTGCCTGTATCTCAGCAAACAAAATACGTTCGAATTCGAGAGTTCGACATTCAGGTCTGCAACAACCAGTGTAATCATCTGTACTGAATACAAACCTGTGTGAGGAATGAAAGACTTTGTGTGCCTTTGTAGCCTCTATTCTCCAATACTCCATTCTCAAACCCTTATTTTAAAGACAGCATTAAAGACCAATAAGCAAAGATAGACTTTGGGGTTCCCCCAAATATTCTCTCCTAATGTCGTCTTCAGATGAATGTTCAGTTTGGCACTTATTTTGACCTTTGATTTACACCTTTAATAATCTTGCATTTGAAGAAGAAAATCTTGGATTTGAATTGTTAGAGCCTTTTTTTTCTTCTGATTCCTGGGCTCAGACTAACCAGAGTCCCTTCTAGTGTTAGAAACTTAGTGCTCATCCTCAAAAATCACTTTCAGACACAGTAAACAGGGTTACCCACATACCATTTGTAACCCTTAATATATTAGGATTATTTTCTATGTCAATATAAAAGCCATCAGCAGAGAACTTCACATATTCCTATCAACAAAACTTCCCCATCCATCAACATTTGCCCCTTGTTTTTCCCACCTGTTACCAGATCTTACCAAATTTAAGTAAATCCAGCACCCCCCCCCCCCGCCCTTTCAGGAACACTAGATCCTAAAAGTGATGTTCTTAAATAGGTGAGACATGTTGGGTGTATATATCCAAAAGAATGGAAATCAGGATCTTGAAGAGCTGTCTGCCTTCCTGTGTTCCAATACAGCATTATTTACAATAGCCAAGATGTGGAAATAATCTAAATAGCTTTAGATTTAGATAGGTAGATTTAGATCCATTTAGATAAATGGATAAAGAAAACGTATATAAAGGGGGGGGGGATCCTGACATTTGCAAGAATGTGGATGAACCTACAAGACATGATACTACTGAAATTAAGTCTGTCATGGATGGGCAAACATTGCATGATTCCACTTATGAGGTATCTATAAGAGATTTATGGAGTAATTTTCCTAAAATAAATGTTGTGTGAGATCTTTTCTCTGTTGTAAACACCTAACACCTGCTCTGCATTTTACTTCTAGTAAAAATCACAGTTCTGTACAATACCGCCAAGGCCAATCATTGTCGAACCTACTTACCTCACTGACCTTCTCTTGGGACCAGGAATCATGGTCTACTCACCATGCTCCAGCCACATGGACCATCCTTACTTTCCTACAGTACTTAGCACATGGTTTACCATAGTACATAACTCTATTATTTTCTTTACCCAGGACACTCCCTCCCCAATTATCTACTAGCCTAAATTTCTTCTGTCCATCCTTACATCTCACTTTTTCAACCCAGCTTACCCAGGCCACAGTTCCTAATTCTGCAAAGCCCCTCCTCCTACCCCACCACTCATGATCCCTGTGTACTTACCTAAAATGGTAAATAATGTTTATAATTAGGCTTATTTTATGATCTCTCCCTAGAAATAAATTGCACAATTGGTCTATTTTGTGGTTTATTCTCTTCATTGATACATGCTAAGTGCCTAATTCATTTCTTGAAACAGACCTGAAATACTTGATTATTGGGAGCACCTGTACACTTAATTCTGAACTGTTTCTGTAACTTTCTTTCCATTCTTGCATTTGAAATGCTCTTAATTTCTATGGATATTTTATGTAATAGTCAAATCCTGTTTTCTTTTGTTTTTGTTTTTTTACATATAAGAAAATGAATAAGATCTTTTATAATGGTTAGCCAATTATTCCTATACCATTTGTTCATTCTTTCCCTATCCTGGAAGTCACATGAAGAAAGTAAAAGAAGGTAAAATGAACTGAGCCTAAATCTGGTAGGACAAGAAAGTGATGGTTGATACTGAATAGGTTTAGTGACTACTTACATATAGGCTGCATATGTGCACTTGGGTCTATTTCTGGACTTTCTATATTCCCTTATATAGGGTATTCACATCCAGCAGCTTGACTGATCCTTTTAATACATAACATTCCTTTTCTCAAAAGCCACCTCCTACACTTCACTCATAGTAAAAAACTACACATCTGTTCCTTTGCTAATAACTTTAAAATGGTTGATTCAATATTTACCTAGATCTAAAAACTATAAAAAAATTCTTGCTGGTGTAGGTATTTTCAAAGATGATTTCATCAGCCAACTTTCAAATTTTAAATAGCATACATTGGGGCACCTCAGTGTCTCAGTCATTTAAGCATCTGATTCTGGATTTGGGCTCACATTTCGTTAGATTGAGCACGTGTCAGGCTCTTCACTGACAGTGCAGGGACTGCTTGGGATTCCCTCTCTTCCTTTCTCTCTGCCCCTCACCTATGTGCATACCCTTTCTTTCTCAAAAAAAAAAAAAAACACGTTAATTTTTCTGAGATCTAAAAGGACTATAAAGATGAACTGGCTTGAATTTAGCATAGGTTGACATCCAGTGGGTAAGGTTGGATGATAGACCACTGGCCACCATCACCCACTTCTCAGCAGGTCAGTGGCTGTGAACTGGCCACACCTATCATACAGAACATGAAAATTCTTATCTGGAAAGGAGAAAATGACGTGAAGCTTGAACTAATATGAGACTGCTAGAAGACAGATATGTTGTGCCTAATGATTCCATATCCCTTCCTTTTAAAGAGTGCAAGCTACCCGCTCCACCTCACTGAATCATGCCCAACTTGACTTCCATAGACCTAGGTGGTCTAGGGATAACTGGCTGAAACAGGCCAACCTGATATGTGTGGAACCCCAATACTAATGGCTGTTGGTAACTTCTAAAAGGTCAGCTATTTTTTTTTTTTTTTAGAACCAGATATTGTAAAGAACCAGATATTAAGTATCTTGGGTTTTGTGAGTCACATATAGTCTCTTGGGTCTTCTCTTCCTCTTTTTCATTTCCTTTTTTTTTTTCTTTACTCTTTAAAAACCAATGTTAGTCCAAAGGTCATACAAAAAGAGAACAGTAGCTGGGTTTGGGCCATAGGCCATTGTTTGCCATCTCCTGATCAAAAAGATATCACCATGATAGCTGGGGTACCATAAACAGATAACTTCCAGCTGACCTTCAAGAAATATTCTAAGGCATCTTCAGATCCTCCAGTGTGGCAACCAGGGAACTGTGTCGCTCAGATATCACGCTGTGGGGAACATAGTTAACGGACAGCCCAACTGCCACCCTTATCTATCCACTGTTGCATTTGTATTGAGGTCACACTGTCCTCAGGCTTCTCTGTGAGTAAGCACAACAGGGATTCTATGAAAGCTTACTACTGCAAGACCTGGGACTCCCGTGATATGTAACTTAAGGTAGAAGATTCTCTGTTAACCTATCTTAACCTTGCTTAGAAATATGCTCTATTCCAAGACTCCTTCACCCAGTCCTTTCCTCCCCACTCTATTTTCATAGGAGTTAGACTTGCATGTAGTTAACTCTCCCCACCTCACCCCCTTTTTCTTCCATAGGTCTTTCCCCCAATAAAATTTTACACATCAAATCCCATCTGTTAGAGGACCTGAAATTACCAGGTGATTCCACTTCTGAAGAACAGATTCCTTTCATGCTTATTTTTTTTTTCACCATGTTAAAAAAAAATAGTGTGCTAGCATTACAATAACAAAGTATCACCAACTGGGTAGTTGGTAGAATTTATTGTGTCACAGTTTTGGAGGCTAAAAGTCTAAGATCAAATTGTGTGAGGATTGGTTCCTTTACAGAGTTTTTGGGGGAAAATTTGTTCCATTCCTGTCTTCCAGCTTCTGGTAAACTGCTAGCAATTTTGGGTGTTCTTTGCAGATGGTGTTCTTTTTCTATCTTAATATCTTCTTCTCTCTATAGGCGTCTTCATGCCAGACATACTGGATTAGAGGCTTACCCTACTTAATCATATCTGCAATGACCCTCTTAATAAATCAGGTTACTTTATGAAGTGCCAGGGGTTAGAACTTCAACCTATGAATTTTGCGAAAACACAACTCAAACCTGAACATCAAACATGTCACCTAACCACCTCCTCATGGGCCACATGAACAAAACCACCACGTCTGCAGGAATAGTGAATATTTGAGGGTGACATGGTTAGAATTACAGCCCTCATCTCAGAGCAAGTATTTAATATTGCTTGTTGATATTAAGGCATTTCAGCCAGTCACCTCTCAAGGGGCAGATTGCCTCAATAGACAATCACCCACTTAGTGTCCACCTCCCAAGATTTCACTGGTTTATCTTCCCCTCCCATTTTTCCTTCTTTCGTGTATTCATCTCTCCTTTCCTTGGGGAAGAGAAACCAATCCTTCTCATTTTGTTTCATATCTAATAACCATTGCCCTAGAGTAACAAATAGGACTACTGTAATAAACAGGTCTATTCTCCTTGGATGCAAAATGCACCTTGAAATAATATTTTACCCTCCTCCTTCAGGCAGCAGACAAGCAATATAAAATGTTATCACAGGAGCTCATGGAGTATACAACAGAAATTTATTGCTTCATAAGACTGATAGCTCTAGAATACAGTGAAACACAAATGGGATATGGCACATTTTATAGTAAGGTAATTTTTCTTAAAAACATTCTTTATTGTAAGGTTTTCTCCCCTTTAGGAAAACATTAGTATTGATAGTTGATCAACAGTTTAATGTCAGGTGAAATGTAATTTATCCTCCCATAATTTCTCATATTTTCATAACTACTTAACTTTCTCTCTGACAGAGGTTCCAGTTTTATACCTAGGGGACTATTCAGAACAGTACTGAATAATTAACTGACAAATATTCCCCAATTCAGGCAGAGCTGCATTGCTCTTGGCATCCAAATTTACCAAGTTAATGCAAACTAGCAATCCCAGTGAGATAACATCCCCTGTGGATTATGTGAATTTTGTCTATTTTGCTCTGTCTATTCTCTATCTGAACACCAATTTTGGATAATTGTACTCTTTAAGAGAAAGAATTAGGACACTTAAGTATGGCAAAAAAAAAAAAAAAAGTATTTTGCTGCTAGCTGACCCTTAAATAGCTCAGGATTAAGTGGTATATTGAATTCAAGTAGAATGTAAGTTTATCTAGCAGCCTGCCCGTTAAAATTACCATATTGCCATAGCATAGGATAATCGTAGGTATGATGGACATCAATACCAACTTACACACCATATCAAAGTAATTTCCCAAGCAGACTATTACTTTCCTTATTGGGACCTGGAACTAGGTGTTAATATGGTAAACTGACATTACCTTTTCTAATACATAAAGGGCCGTCTTGCTTTCCTTTCAGTTATGGAGCTTAGAAATCCAAGAATTGTTATGAACTTCCCACTTTCCCTCACCTCATCTTTCTATTTTCCAAGACCCTTTTCCTGCTTTCCTTACCATCTCTTCTCCCTACAACTAGAATTTTTAAATAATAAGGCTAGAAAGAAACTTAAATACATACTCTTGTTATAAGTATTCATGGTTTGGGGCGCCTGGGTGGCTCAGTCAGTTAAGCGTCCGACTTTGGCTCAGGTCATGATCTTACCGTCTGTGAGTTCGAGCCCTGCGTGGGGCTCTGTGCTGACAGCTCAGAGCCTGGAGCCTTTTTCAGATTCTGTGTCTCCCTCTCTCTGACCCTCCCCCGTTCATGCTCTGTCTCTCCCTGCCTCAAATATAAACGTTAAAAAAAAAAAAGTATTCATGGTTTGCTTTGTTTTTTACATGATGGATTAATGCAATCTTCATACCACCCCATGGCAGCGTGGAGACGTTCTGGATTGTAGACCGTGTCTTAAAAGAGGCTCTTTCTGTTTTAAATCCTTGTAAGCAATGTCCAAGTTCTCAATTTCCCCTTTGAAATGAAATAAAAAACCTTGTCTGTACTTGCTGATTCCCATTTCTTTAACTCTCCACCTTTTTCCTGTTAAAATACAGGATCCATGTTACACATTATGTAGTACTAATATATGTGTGTCTGGCATAAAAATAATACAATGAATGCCGATACCAAGGTTGGCCACAGAGTAGAGCATCAATGGAATATCTGAATTTCTCTGTAAATTTTTCACAATTACATTTCTGGTTGTCTTCCTAGAGGTAAAACTTTATCTTTGGGCTTTCTATTTGTGGACATAGACTGGCTTATTTATTTTTTTTTTTACTTAATTGTTTTGTTTCTTTTTATTTTTCATTTGTTTTCAGTTCAGGAGTAGAATTTAGTGATTAATCACTTAGATATAACACCCGGTGCTCAACACAATAAGTGCCATCCTTAATATCCATCACCTATTCCCTACCCACCTTCCCTCCAGAAACCCTCAATTTGTTCTCTATAGTTGAGTCTCTTATGATTTGCTTTTTTTTCCTCCCTTTTCCTATGTTCATTTGTTTCTTAAATTACATGTTAGTGAAACAATGTGTTTTTCTCATTTGTTTTGCTGAGCATATAATACTCTCCATGTTGCAAATGGCTGAATTTCACAATTTTTGATGGTTGAATAATATTCCATTGTGTGTGTGTATATGCTATTTTTTCTTTATCCATTCATCAATTGATGGACATTTAGGGTCTTTCCGTGACTTGGCTATTGTTAATGCTGCTATAAACATTGGGGTGTGTGTGTGTCCTTTGAATCAGTATTTTTAGATCTTTACAGTAAATACCTAATAGTGCAACTGCTGGATCATAGGGTAGTTCTACTTTTAACTTTTTGAGGAACCTCCATACTGTTCTCCAGAGTGGCTGTACCACTTTGAATTGCCACTAACAGTGTAAGAGGGTTCCCATTTCTCTGTATCCTCACCAACATCTGTTGTTTCCTGAGTTGTTAATTTTGGCCACCTTGACAGGTGCAAGGTGGTATCTCATCGTGTTTTTGATTTGTATCTTCCTGATGATGAGTGATGTTCATCTTTTCCTGTGTCTGTTGGCCATCTGGATGTTGTCTTTGGAAAAATGTCTACTCATGTCTTCTGCCCATTTCTTAAATTTTTTTCTGTTTATTTTTGACAGAGCATGAGTGGGGGAGGGGCAGAGAGAGGGAGACACAGAATCTGAAACAGACTCCAGGCTGTCAGCACAGAGCCCAATGCGGGGCTCGAACTCACCGCAAGATGGTGACTTAAGCCGAAGTTGGATGCTCAACTGACTGAGCCACCCAGGCGCCCCTCTTCTGCCCATTTCTTAACTGGGTCATTTGTTTTTGGGGTATTAAGTTTGATAAATATTTCATAGATTTTGAATACTAACCCTAGATCAGATATGTAATTTGCAAATAACTTCTTCCATTCTATAGACTGTCTTTTAGTTGATAGTTTGCTTTGCTGTGCAGAAGCTTTTTATCTTGATGAAGTCCCAATAGTTCATTTTGCTTTTGTTTCTCTTGACTCTGGAGACATTCCTAATAAGTTGCTGCCTGTGTTCTCCTCTAGGATTTTGATCGTTTCCTATCAGGCTTATATTTTAGAGCAGTTCCTTTACAGAGAAGAAAAACACAAAAAATATAGAAACATTTTAAAGTAATGTGTGAAGAAATTCAAATGTTAACAAGGGAGAGTGTTCTTTAAGAACAGTGAACCTAATATTCTAGGCCTGCCTTCTAGGCATTAATCAGGAGTCATAAGTTTGAGAAGTTAGGTGGGGTATGGAAAGTGGGAGGTTTAGTGGCTGAAATCTTCAGAGCATCCTACAGGAATAAGGAACAAAACTGGATTGCAGAGCTAAGATGAGAGATCTTGGTAAATACTTTGAAAGTGGTAGAGAATGTGAGGAAGAGAAGGAATAACAAATAGATAAGCCTAGCTACAAATCAATTTAAACTCTACTCAGATTGACATTTGCCCCTCCCCTAAATGCATATTAAAAACAAAAATTCCCTTTAGAGAAGATGACTCAGGTCTTTAAAATTTCTCTGCAATATTTTAAACACATCTGGAATTAAATCAAACTTACCTGGAATATCCACAGGTAAAGATGGATATCAAAAGCCAAAAATAAAAACACAACAAAGATACCTGAAGATCAAAATTGGTTTAATAAGACACTGTTAGTAACTCATTAAAATGTTAAAAATTTTTGAGAAAACAGAAAATACTTTGAGAGAATTTTACAGAAGTAAAAAATGTTTAAAGTCAAATGGGTTAAAGGTCACCTGGGTGGCTCAGTCAGTTGAGCTGACTTGATTTCACCTCAGGTCATAGTCTCACAGTTGTGAGATCTCACAGTTGTGAGATCTCACAGTTGTGAGATACTAACCCGTGTCAGCAAATGGGTTATACTTAAAAAGTTGTAAAGTGTAATAACTGAACTTGAATACTCAACCTAAGAGTTTAAAAGATTTTATGTAGCCGAAGAAAAAAATTAAACTGGATAATAGGCCCAAATAAAATATTTAGTCTGAAGCCCAGGTGGAAAGCTGCCTTATTGTGAGAATTTCTGTAAACATCCCATAGGATAGCATCTCCACTCTCATTTTGTTACTTTTTTTTTTTTTTTTTTTTGGCTGACTTTCATTTATGGTGTCTTTTTCCCTTATCTATTTATTTTTTTGTATTTGGAAATTTACAAGAATTCTTTGTGGCCCCAGATGAGCATAATTCCTGTAGGAAAAAAATGATATTTGCTTCTGGATATTTGAAAACATTTCCAATTGAGGATTTAATTAGAAACCAAGTAAGACTGAGGATAGAAACTCTGAAGAATGTATTTAGGCCTCAAAACGTGTGAACTAAGACTTGTGATCTAAAAGTACTTAGTATATTTTCTCCTGACTAGAGCCAAACTTGTAACAAATAAGTGGTTTTTTTTTTTCGTGTGTGTGTGTGTGTGTGTGTGTGTGTGTGTGTGTGTGTGTACGCGCGCGCATGCGCACGTGTCTTACATCACCTTTTCATTGACGATTTAGCTCTCTGCTAGATTCCCAGTGTTATATTAGGGTCTTTAATCCAGCTCCAGGCAATTTTATGGCCTAGATTTTTTGTTACTCCTATCTGTTTTCGGCAGTTACAAATAATGCTATTGGCAAATAAAAATAATTTTAGGCTTGGTATGCTGTTTGCTATGTGGCAGCATGTCATAGAAATAATAATTCCCTTTGTTTTTTTGGTTTGGCCTTCAAAAATTTCCTTCACATTCTTCAGCAATGTTTAAAAAAGTTTTTTAATGTTTAAAAAGCTAAATTTTTTTGTTAATATTTTGGGTGTTTTACTAAAGTCTTACGGTATAAGGAACTTTTAGTAGGACAGATTTTAAGCCTACCATATTACCATTCTTCCTCAAACTGCCCTGATTGCTTTCACCAAGGCCTCCATGTTGTTCAATCTAGTAAGTTCTGAGTTTTCCTTGAGTTATTCTTTGAGTTATTGGTTGCACATGCCCTCATTGATCACTCCTTCCTTCTTGATGTGCTTTCTCTACCTTCCTTCCAGAATACTCTTTATTGCTTCATCATTCTTCCTCAGGTGTTAATATCAGACCCTCATTGTCTCAACACTAATGCATGATAAAACTCAGAGGTTCTGTACTGAGTCTTATTTTCTATTCTCTGTTTCTCTGGGACTGATCTCCTACACTCCCAAACTCAAAAGATGAGTATCTTTAGTTCAAGGTAAAGTTAAAGTTGGGTACACACATTAGGAACCATCAGTGAGTGCACAGATGGTATATGAGCTTGACAGAGTATGAGATCAGTCCAGAGAAACGGCGAGTAAGACAGCTTGAAATCTCCATGTGTATGTCTAAAGAGCCTCCAATAAAACTCCAGATTCTATTCCTCACCAGTTCCTCCTCCTGTGTTCTGACACCTTTGAGTCAAGTGTGCTTTCATTGGACACCTTCGTTTCTTTGGATGCTCAGGCCAAAAACCCATCAGTCATCCCAGACTACTTTTCACATCTCACATTTGATCTGTATGAAAATACTGTAGCCTATACCTTCCAAATAGCTGAAATTCGACCACTTTACTGCTGCACACTTCGTTCTCAGCTGGTTTGCACTTGCTGTCTCGTCTGCCTGGACTCTGAACACCACAAAACCACTTGGGAACCTGATCAGCAATCTCCTCTTCAGGCCTACCCTAACACCTTATTTAAAATCATGGCCTCCATCATTCTACCCACCCCCCTAATTCTGCTGTCGTTCCCTTTGTGGAATTTCTCTCCATGTTACATACTGTATATGGGTTTATTACTTGATTTTCCTCAAAAATTTAATGTGCATACAAGTATGGAGTTTTTTTTTCTTTCTTTCACTGCTATATCACCAGCTCCAGAACAAAGCCTGGCATAGAGTAAATCATAAAAAACAAAAAACACACCACATAGTTAATAGGTATCATTTTATTGTATAGGAGATTGAGGCTAAAACAGTTTGTGTTTCCTAATGTCCTAGAGATGGTAGAATAGCTACAACTAAATCCTGATCATTTTAAAAGAATAACAAAAAAAAAAATGTTTCTTATTGTCCCTTGCTGTGGTCATAAAAATTTCTTCACATGGTATCTGTGACTTCACAGTCTGATCCCAATCTGTCCTTTGAACCTCATCTCCCATATGAATCACTTTTCTTACAGAAGACCTATGTAACCTCAGCTCTGTTCTAGCTGCCTTTCTCCAAAAAGGTCACGCCCTGTGGACACTGCTCCACCTCGTATTTCTCCCTTAGCCTGGGGTGACCTCTTTCCCTATTTCTGGCTAATCAAATCTTCCACTGTCTTCGACTCAGGTCAAATGTCACTTACATCATTAAGTCAGATCCAGTCATCTCAGTAAAAATTAATCTTTTTTCCGTTTCAGGCACTGCCAAAGCACTTAGTCTTTATAGAAATTTTGGCACTTTACACTGTGCACCTTGTGTTGAATACAATCCTATGCCTGCTTCTTCTGGAACCTCAGGAAACACGAAGCTTCTTGAGGACAGTATTTTGTGTATAATCACCTTTATAATCTTCCTTTAGGTCTTAACAGTGTTGCATATACAGTCAGCACTGAGTTAAATATTGCAGAAGTGCTTTGAACTACTCCATCATATCCAGTTGTCCCTATAAGGAAAATATCCAATTCTTTTTTCTTTTTAAGTCAAAGATCTGTTTGTTTTTAGACAAAGGCCTTATAAGAATCACAGATGAAAGATCATGCACAAACCACATTTTTCCCTCAATGACAAAAATACACGTTCAGTAATTTTTAAAACATCCATTTTTAGCGACCCAGCTAGCTGGAAAAATGTTGCTGGATTTTTTCTGGTCAGAGGGATGCTGCCCATCTTAGCTGTATTACCCACCACAAGAAGGAGAGCATAGATGGACTATGCTCATTTCAGACAACTAACTCGAACCAGCTTTGAAGAAGACTTGGTTAAGCTGGAGATACAGTTGCAAACTTTGCTTCCTCCTTCTCCCCTGAGGAAGTGGACACAGAAGCACACATCCAGGAAGTTCTGGGTCAGTGAATTATTCTTGCTTTCACCGCCAGACCTCATTGTGATGCCCGTATGGCTTCATGGGAGAGTCCTACCCAGTGCAAAAGTAGATGTCACTCTGGCACGTGGCTGTGCCCTCCAGGTGGTCCGTAGCTGGGCGGCATGAGCTGTGCAGTCTGCTTGCTCGGTGTAGCCACCAAACTGCAGGGAATAGATGTGTTCCCTCTCCATCTTAATGCTTTCATCGATGCAAACTGGCAGGTGGCTCTGAAACTGGTTTGGAATCCAGAACCGGACTTCTTAAATTTCTTCTGTAGAGAACCATCCTCACTGAGAAATACAACAAAGGAGATAGGAACTGTCATCCCCATCCCGACTCCCTTGTCCTGGGGGCCTCCCACGTACTTCATGGCTTTGGGCAATGCTTCCCATAGAGCCTCATCCACAGGCTTATCTGTCAGTTCCACTGTGGCAAACCGCCTGCCTTCACAGGTTGCGTCCTCATAGGAGACTTCTTCCTTGCCAACAGTCTGAAACAGCAAGTTCTTGACCGTGCTCAGCATAATGTGGCTGTGGCACTCTTTTTTTCTGACTGGTTTCTAAGGTACTATAATGATGAATAATACAACCAATAGCACTTATTTACAACATTTTTTCCAGTAAAACCACATTATATTAAGATATTAAGAGAAAATACATAGAGAAGCAAATGTGGGGTGGTCAAACATGTATCTAGGAGGGAAATTCTCCCTGAGATGTGAAGGGAAATTACGTCTGCCCAGACTGTTTAGTTCTTTAATTCTGCCTTGTATCAAGTCCAGTGGATTTTCAGCTTTTATTGTACATATGCTTTAACCCGTGGGAGCTTGAAGTATATATCAGGTAAAGCAGATATGTTGATTCAGGTAATTCTGAAGGTACTTTGTTGGAGATAGTGTAAGTTGGTAAATACGGGAAAGATAGAGTTCAGACTAGCAAGAACCTTATGCTAAGACACTTGTATCTATTCCTTACACATATGAAGAACAAATGAAGGATTTTGAGCAGGGAAAGAACTTAACCATATTTGACATTTCAGAATTTAACATCAGATTTAGCAGGAAATATAAAACTGTCTAGGGAAGAAATTTGAGTCATGAAGTTTGTTAGAGTAAAAAAAAAAAAAATGAAAGGTTCATTCTTGACAGATCAGCAATAGTTGGGGGGGGGGCGACCCATAAACGATTGCAAATTTAGACCACAGACCCTACAAAAATAATTTATTAAAGTATTTACTAATTCTGGTTTCATTAACTTTTATGGAATGCTTACGATAAATCTTGCACCTAAGAATATAGTGCTATTAAAGTGTTATATAGTGAATTATTTTATCCTGTCAAGGAGAGGAGAGTAATGGCTGCAGCTGAGAAGGAGCAGTGAGGGTTAACTGAGGTGAAGAAAGAAAAGAAGGGTATTTCAAACTATACCAATAGCCTGCCCAACTCCAGTGGCAGGACAGGGCTTGGCAAGTATGAGAAACTGGTTTAGGTCCAGTAGTGACTTCAGAAGACAGTAAGAGGGCTCATGGTATTGGAGGAGACTGAAGAGACTGGTAAGGGCTAGACAAGGAAGGATGCTGTAGATCATGTTAAGAATTTCTCTTTTTTAGGTGTTTTTATTTAAATTCTAGATAGTTAACAGTATGGTAAAAATTGGTTTCAGGTGTAGTATGGGGCTTAGAAAATAAATTTATTTGCATGAGGCCACCTTAAGCACTCAGGATATCTGTTCGGGACCATATGGGGCCTTCTCACTTGTATCCAGGAGATGGGATGTGCATAAGCATTGTTGGATGCCTTTTGTGGCCATCCTAGTGTGTATGTGCCCTCAAGATCTCTAGCATGCTTTATGGAGGAATATATATTCTCTGTACATTAGAGGGCTGGGATTGTGCTAAACCAGCTTGAGATTACTGGACTGAAGTAGTAATTACATTCATTTTTTCTGAGGACCATGAGAAGGCAATTGATGGTCTCAATATATTTGTGTTTTAAAGAAACATTCTGGCTGCAGATTGGTGGAATAAGGTATTCTGGAGGGAATTCATGAAGATTTGCTTTGCTGACTGTTGTAAAGGGCACATCTCCAGCTCTTACACCAGTGAGGTCATGATGGAAATGGGGGGAAAAATTGGGGGGTGGTTGGACATGAAAAGATGATCATGTAACTTAAAACTAAATACAGCTGATTGGATGTTGAAGATGAGAAGTGAGCAGTTGAGCCAAGGGTTCCCAAGTCATCTGAAAGAAGAGGAAAACTAATCAGTGTGGTGGTAACAAGTTGAATAGAAAGTTAAAAAATCTGTATCGGCCATCAGGAAGTTGAAAATGTAGGTCTGAAAAAGTTAAAAGTTGGAGGTTAGTGATTTCCATTATTTGCAGAGGAACAATGACAAAATGTAGTAAGGGTTAGTTGCTATAATTTGCAATTTCATCTAGTATTCAAAATACCACAGGATAAATAATATCAGGACGCCCATTTACAGATGAGATAAGCAAGGCTTATAGCATGTAATTTGCATAGGATCTGATTTCAAAATTTGCCTTCTTGAATTACCATCATTTTCTGCCTCTATGAATCGATAAGGTTGCAAAACAAAGAGAAAAAGAATCTCCAGCAAGGGATAATGAAAATAGAAGACTGAGAACCATATAGGGAGAGCCAGACACTGAAGTACTATTGAAGTCCATGGTGGAGATTTCATGATTTTGAATACTGTTGTTAATGAAGTGTGTTAACCTTGTAGAGTACCCAAGGAATTGAAAGCAAGTTATTTTCTTTGCCATTTAAAACATTTTGTTGAGCAAGTAATCTCTGCCAGGTACTTTTCCAGCTGCTACAAATAGAATAGTGAACAACACAGTAAAATCACCTAGTAGCAAGCAATTAAATTCTAGTAGGACATAGATAATAAGCAGGCATGCAATTTTTAAGACGCATTAAGTGAGGAGCTCACAGGAATTACCAAAGAGAAGTAGTCTCTGGGGTGGAAGCCAGATAGCCAGGAGTTGACGAAATCAGAGGAGGTAATGCTGGAGTGGGATAAGGGGAGCGTGATTACTGATGCACATTGTGTTAAGAGAAAGAATGTAATGTACAGACTACTGATGTTGATAATGTACAAAAACCATACAGAGATGGGACTACATGCATTTGAGTGGTCCTTGGATATGTGTGATTTCTTTTATGCAGTTTCCAACTAATCGGTTAAAGTAGAATTTTTTTTTTTTTTTTTACCTAACATACAACGTTAGTTGTATATAATGTATTGATTAAACAATTCTATACATTATTCAGTGTTTACCACAATGAGTATACTCACCATACAATGTTACAATATTATCACTAATTCTCCATGCTGTACCTTATATCTCCATGATGTATAACTTGAAGTTTGTTGCTCTTAATCCCCTTTATTTTTTTTTAATGTTTATTTCTTTTTGAGAGAGAGAGAGAGACAGAGTGGGGGAGGAGCAGAGAGAGAGAGAGGGAGACAAAGAATCTGAAGCAGGCTCCAGGCTCTGAGCTGTCAGCACAGAGCCCGATGCGGGGCTCAAACTCACAAACCATGAGATCATGACCTGAGCTGAAGTCGGACGCTTACCGCTTACCGCTTACCGACTGAGCCACCCAGGAGCTCCTCTTAATCCCCTTTATTTCCCCCATCCCCCTACTTTATTTCCCCCTTTCTCTTTGGCAACTACCAGTTCTCTGAGTCTTTTTTTTTTTTTTGTCCATTTTTAAGTGAAACCATGTTATTTATCTTTCCTTGACTTAGCATTCCCCTCCAGCTCATACATGTTGTTGCAAATGGCAAGATTGCATTTTTTATGACTGAGTAATTTTCCATAGTATATATACCACCTCTTTATCCACTCATGGATGGACACTTGAGTTGCTTCCATATCTCAGCTATTGTAAATAATGCTGCAGTGAATGTAGTGGTGCATATGTCTTTTTGAATTAGTATTCTTTTCTGTGGATGAACACCCACCAGTGGAATTACTGGATCATATAGTAATTCTATTTTTAATTTTTTAAGGAACCTCCATACTGCTTTCCACAGTGGCTTCATCAGTTTACATACATACCTGCACTTATTTCTTTCTTTGATTCTACTTATTCTGATGTGCGTAAGGTGATATCTTTATTGTAGTTTAGATTTGCATTTCCCTGATGATTAGTAATAAGGTGGGAGGAAGTTCTAAGTACTGGTTCTCAAAATTAAGTGTTTTTTGGAACCACATGGAAGGGTTATAAAACACAGTGCTGGATTTACCTCAGGATTTTGATTCAGTAGATCTGAGGTGGGACCCCAGAATTTTCATTTTTTTTAACTTAGAATGCAAGTGGGGGAAGGGGGCAGAGAGAAAGAGAATCTTAAGCAGCTCAGTGTTGGGCTTGATCCCATGACCTTGGGAACATGACCTGAGGTGAAATGAAGAGTCCCTCAACTGAGCAACCCAGGTGCCCTCTTTTTATTTTTATTTTTTTAAGAATTTTCATTTCTAATGGATTCCCAGGTGATATTGAGGCTGCTGGTTGGTTGATGACACTTTAAGAATAATTGCCTTAAACAATTGCCTTAAATTACTTAAAAATACTTAAATTTTGTAAGTAATCAAGATAGTGCAGACTTCAATGACATTCCTTATTCTGTCTCCCAACCAGTTCTTAATCAGAGATGAGCAGAAGCTCTTGAGCTAATCTGGGAAATTCTGTTCTTAATTATTTAGAAAACTGAATATAAATGTTCAACAGGCTGTGTTGCTCTATCCCTGAAAAGGTCCCTATGTCTCATTATAATACAGGCTCCACACACATTGCAAAATGCCAATTTTGCTGCCAAGGAGCAAGTTCTTAAAAGTGCATTTCACAGAATATAGAAAACAACCAATTAAACTTTTCTCACAGCAGGACCTCTCTTTAAAGTATTCTAATCATAAAGAAGAACTTTTACTCCTGCAAAAAGTTGGGTTATGACTAACATTAACTTAAGGTGTGAGATTTTAACATTTGCTTTCTTGTAAAGTTATTTACTTCATGTATTTTTAGTAAGTCTTCCCATTGCACTAACAAACTAAACCTATTAGAAGCATCTTGCCCTGTCCAGATTATTCCAATAACACTCTGCCTGGGATCCCAATCTCCTCCTCCATTTGTGAACATTTCCTTGACCCCTATACCGTTTTGTACACAGTTCAGTTTTTCTATTGCCATGCAATTCCGGTTAGATTCTTCAGTCTTTCAGGTCAAAGCTTAAATGCCATTTAATTTAATGAGCTCTGTCTTACTCCCTAATGCGAGGTCCAGAATACTTTGTTATAAGTACACATTGGATGTTGATTTTTTTTTGTTTATATTGAAGTAAAAAATATGTATGTATATTTAAAAAAACAAATGTGTGGGTAGATCTAAAATACACAAAGATATACATATCAATATATTTTGTAGAAGTTACCACAATTGTATACCAGCAGCTTTCTTTGGCAGAAGTTTGGACAGGAAGTCTTAATGCCCTCAGTTTCATGCTCCTGTAGACCTGTCTTCTGCCCTTCACCCGAAGGCAGGTCTAGGCTTTTCCCACTAAATGTATTTCCTGAATTATGGACAACATACATAGAGATTCTAGAGCCCAGCCTAAGGAAGCATGAACACAGGATTTGGTGTCAATAAGAAAAGTGCATTAAGCTCCTAGAGCCACAATATCCTCTTTGGAAGATCGGGAGTTTAAAAAAAAAAAAAAAAAAAAAAAAAAAAAAACTTTATAATTTTGTAGAATTTTGATACAAAATATATAAAGCAACCAGGGAAAAATAGGCACTATTTAAATACAAATTCTTTTTCTACTGCTTTTCTAAGGAAGATTCTCTATTCTCCATAATTCTGCCAAATATTTCTGTTCTTTAATTCTTGGCCATCTTATAAAGATGAAAGATACCTTCTTACAGGACATATATAGGATTTTTTTGGACCACCTAATAAAAACATTCACAATTTTATCTAGTATGAGCTAAGTACGGCTGGTCAATTTATATTCTCTCCAATCTTCATAATCTTGCTTGAAAGTAGATACAATTATCTGAGATGTTAAGTGATTTATCCTGTGGAAAGAGCTCAAACTCTTGAAAGAAGGACTCACATTTAGGTACCTGTCATTCCCCATGCCTCACTGCTTCTGTGTGCATTGTGTCACAGTAAGGTTGGGCACCCATGAGAAGAATGCGCTGGAATGGAATCAGGACAAATAGTCATTTATGTGATGCTCTACTACAAATTGGTAATAATGGGGGCGCCTGGGTGGCTCAGTCGTTAAGCGGCGGACTTCAGCTCAGGTCATGATCTCGCAGTCCGTGAGTTCGAGTCCCGCGTCGGGCCCTGTGCTGACAGCTCAGAGCCTGGAGCCTGTTTCAGATTCTGTGTCTCCCTCTCTCTGACCCTGCCCTGTTCATTCTCTGTCTCTCTCTGTCTCAAAAATAATAAACGTTAAAAAAAATTTTTTTTAAATACCAAATTGGTAATTCTTCAAAAATATTTTGATTATAACTGTACATTTCCATTTTGAATTGCTTATCTGTGTTGTAAAATTTTGAGCAGTGCTTAAAAAGTCTCTAACTGAAATCAAATGGTGAGGTTACAATTTCTGTATGAATACGACAAAATACTTCACGCCTAGAAGAACATTGCATTTGTCAATTCTATACTATCTCTGGAGGAATAGAATGATTAGGCAAATAAGTTATGTAGGTAAAACATCTTTTCAAACATTGACTTCTAATGCCTACATTCCATTCCTATTCTATCATATCATGTCTCTCAGTAGAAACATAAACTTTCAGTACAGGTTGCCGTTCAGTCCACAATTCTAATAAAATTGTGGTTGATAAATATCTTCAAACAGACCTATTTCTATGTATGTCAAGAGTACTGTGATTCACTGTATGTGGTTTTGATGTATTGAGTTTCTGTACCTGAATGTTAAACGTTTATGAGCATAAGAATTCAGTGTTTTACAACAGCACATGACTGATGCACGATCTTCCTGCCCCTTGCTGTGTGTTCAGTTTTTGTTTAGATTTAACTGAAACCTTAATTGTGCCAATTATTCTTAGTTTATTAAAATTTTGAATGAAGATAGAGACTAAAATGTACCAAGAAGGTGGTTTACACTCCACTGACTTTCTAGTCATTATGATATAAACTAGAATTTGTGAGATAAACACTAATAGAAATATAAATGAAAGTACTTTTCTTTAAATTTTTTGTTTATTTTCAGAGAAAGCATGCACATGTGCAAGTTGGGCAGGGACGGGGCGGGGGGGGTGGTGAGAGAATCACAAGCAGGCTCCACACTGTCAGCATGGAGCCCCATGTGGGGCTTGAACTCATGAACTGTGGGATCATGACCTGAGAGGAAACCAAGAGTGAGATGCTTAACCAACTGAGCCACCCAGGCATCCCAAAAGTAGTATTCTTAATTATGAAATTCCAATCCAATATTCTTAAAATGTGTTATTTCAATTTTATATAATTTAGGTTTTCAAAAGGACCAACTATTTTATGTTTTAAATTTTCTTGGTGGGACATGAATATAAATAGAATATAACATCTGCAACTTGTGAGCAAATGCCAAATTAATCTGAAATTTTCTGGAATGATTTATTCAAGTGCATTATTAATTTTTTGAAAGTAAAAATTCTTAAGATGACCTATTATTCTACGAATAGGTTGAAGGGGGGAAATGTAAACCCAAATGATTAAGAGTATTTTAGAGAATTTTTTACCCTGCCATTTTTTATAGGTTACCTCATGTATTTTAATAAAAGACGCAATAAATTAATGCCTATTTGGCCTTGATACTTGTGATAAACAAACTTCAGATGATTCATTTAAATATCTAAAGCTCAAATATGATCGTATGAGGGATATAACTTACGAAATGTGGATTCTCAAGGTAAAATTGTAAGGATCTCTTGCTAATCTTGAAAGCCCAAAATAACCTCTTATAGGATATTTGATACACTAAATAGGAAGAGTCACCAGTACACTAATTGATTAATATTGTCTTCAAACCTGTGGGACACAGAAGGCCTAGGGAATTTGGTAAGAACTCCATTAAACTCTGTAGTTGGTTTATCTTTGGTTTTTGCTAAAGGTGAGGAATAACTAAAGAAAAATGCCCAGTAACATGGTTGCATAATTGATCCAATATCTATTTCATAGGTTTTTCTTTAGTATTAATTTGGCAGAGTGTGATAAAAAATAAAGACAAGGTTCTTGGTTTCATGGAATCATGACTATGTTATGCATACGTGCAACAGAAAATCACATAAATTATTTCAATGCATTTGCTAAATATCACATGAAAAAAAATAAAATGAGATACTATAACAGGGAACCCTCAAAATAGCCTAGAGAGTCAGGTATATTTTTCCAGAAGCATAGGATACAATCTCAGCCCTGATGAAAGGTGATTCAAGATTTTCAAGACTAGAAGAAATAGGGAAAGCTTTCTGACAGATTGATAGATATCATGCAGTGTTAAGAGGAGAGAAAAGAGGATTTATTTTTAAGTAAAGAAATGGAGACACAGGTGGCTAAAACAGTTGCAAGAGTTCATTAAATTGAAACTAATGAGCTAGGCAGTAGTGAATATAGTGGGCTTTTGTCACTTAGGTTAAATATTTTGAAAGCTATCCTAAGACCAGTGGGAAGTCAAAGCATATTGAAGAGAGAATTGGCATGATCAGATGTGCAAGTTTGATTTTTTTTTTTTTCAAGCTTATTCTACCTTCTTGGGGTTTCTGGTTGAGTGTCGGTTTAATATTCAACTCTTGGTTTCAGCTCAGGTCATGGACTCACAGTTCATGGTTCAAGCCCCATGTCAGGCTCTCCGTTGACAGCATGAAGCCTGCTTTGGATTCTGTCTCCCTCTCTCTCTCTCTCTCTGCCCAGCCCCCCACCCCCTGCTTGCTTGCTTGCTCGCTCTCTCAAAAATAAAATTAAAAAAAATTAAGGTTATTCTAGGTTCTTTGTAAACAATGGCAAAGTTAGAGCAAAGTAAGAGAACACCTAGGAAGACAAACTTAGAGGCCAATGGAGTCATGTGGACAACAGTGTTAACTTGGCTTGGTTATAATTATAATGCAAAGGGAGAGAAGTGAATGGATTTGAGGTATGATCAGATAAAAAACTAGAGATGTGCTGATTGGTTACAGAAGGGAATCAGTCTCCAAGGATATCGAGTAACAGTAAGTAATGAGGCTATCAGTGGATAAAGGAAACATTGGAGGAAAAATGGATGGAGAGGGGAAGAGGAAGGAAGATGATCAGGTATTCAGTTTGGATAGATTGTGTTTCAGATGCCTGAGAGTTACCCAAGTAGAAATGCTGAATAGGCAGTCAGCTATGTGTGCACAGAACTCAATAATGAGGTCTCACCTATCAGTAAATTTGGAGTTTGTTGACATTGTAAGGGAAGAAAAATTTTTCTCTTATTCTCCTGAGTTCTTGGCTGAGACCCCAGTTAATAAGACGCAAGTGTGTCATGTATGGGTGGGAAGATAACCAGGGAAAAATGAGTAACTCACAAAGGTGGCTTGAGAATTCAGGGCTAAATACCATGTTAACAAGGAAAAGAGATGCAGGGCTGTTACAGTCCTTTTAGGGGAGAGCCAATAATTTTTAGGATAAGTGAGTCTTTAGAATAGACGGGAGGTGTGATAATTGGTAATAATTTGTGACAAGCTGGTCTGGGTATAGTGTTGACTTTGTCTATTCTGATTAGTCAACCTCCCTTTGTTGATATAACTCACTCTCAGGAAAGGGATATATGACAATTAAGTTCCTTCTGGATAATTTATTTTGAGGAAGGGACGTTAAGAGAAAGCCTCGACCATCATTTGCTGTTTTTAGGTTTTACAGCTCAAAATGGTCAATATGACAAAGTGGCATGTTTGGGGTAGTACATTTTGCTACCCTTCAATATACAGATTAGTTTTTATTCCATAGGAGGTGATGTGATTCCTTACAAGAATAGTATAGTTTTCAAAGAAGAGAGTGTATAGGACAAAGCCCTAAGGAACTCTTGTATTTAAAGTTTCAACAAAAATGGAGAAAACAAGAGTGCAAAGAAGGAAGAATCGGGGAAATACACCGTGAAAAGTGCAGTAACTGTCTCTCGAAAATGGGGCAGTCAACAGAATCCAATTCCTGATTTTGCATGTGTAAAGTCATTGGTAACTTCGGCAAGAGCAGTCACATTGATTTTGATTGGCCTATAAGTTGAGTTGTGGAATATAGGGAAGAGAATAGTAGTTTAAAAAAGGGAACATGGGCTTTGGGAGGAATTTCTATGCAAAGTACCAGATTATGTTTAAAAAGTAATGGGGAGGATGCACAAAAGAGTTGAAAGATACAAGGAGGGGCCAGGCACATTTCGTGTATCCAGTTCCTGAGAAGGGAGCAAAGAAGGGATGAAAGTAGTATCAATGGATAGAAAAGTAAATTCTGAATGAGTACACGTTATATAAAGATAATTCCTGTAGGTGAATAGGAAAAATGGGTAAGAATAGCTATTGATGATGGTAGTTTTATATATTTAATGTCTGAGTTTTCTAGTGGTTTTGTTTTGGTTCTTCTTGCAAAGACACAATCATCTTTAGTATGTCTTGACCATAAACAACATGGGTGGTGGTAGTGAGGGAGAATGCTTAAAATGTTGGAATATGGAAGAAAATTAAAGGACTTTCTATGGGGAAGGGAAGACTGATGAAATTGGTGTTTCAGAAACATTCCTCTGGCTGTGACAGAATGCGTTTAAGATGGCAGATCTGGAAGTAAACCAAACTGAGAATGATTTTCATGAAGACTGTTGCTGATGTTTCTGTTTTTATTCTTCCCTCCCTCCACATCTCGCACACATACAAACTATCTCTTGTCTGTCCTTCTCATTGGCCACAAAGGATCGTGCAAGGTTTGACTAGTATTGTCTTGCATCTGGGCATTAGTGGTGTAAACAGTGGCAGTTCTGATCCTCTTTATGCTACCATGTAGGCTCATGCAGGTCAGTTAGACCAGTACACAATAGGAATTATTTAGTCAGCAACATTCTTTCAGGTGTTCTCACTCTGTATCAGGCACTGAGGTTTGCATAAAGTGGTGAACCAAAATGAAAAGATTAAAGAACTGTTCCTTCAAGAGATAGACATGGCCACTGTTTGGAGACACATGGCAAGGTATTCCTAATTACTTAAATTTTTTTTAAATTTTTTTAATGTTTATTTTTGAGAGACATAGATGGCAAGAGCAAGGGAGGGGAAGAGAGAGAGGGAGACACAGAACATGAAGCAGGCTCTTCATGACAGCTCTGAGCTGTCAGCACAGAGCCCGACGTAGGGCTACTTTAATTAGTATTTTGTTTGAATTCTGTTTGGTATGATGAGATAATAAGCATATAATAAATAATCCACAGCTACTTATGGGAGGAACCAATGGAGTGGCATATTTTATTCCATTTACAGTTAGTGGTGAACTTGAGCTCCTCTACACACTTGGCGTTAAGGCACCAAAGCTAAAAACAGAGAAGTGTCCCATTTATTTTGGGATTTAGAACAGTAGAGCATAGAATACATCTCCTAACAGCAGTGCATATAAAATATCTAACCACCTAGGGCTATTTTTACATATCCATGGTAAACTTATTATTTATTTTTTTTTTTTTTGGCTGCTAACTGTATGTTGCTAAGCAATTTGTTATCATGCTGGATAATCACATCAAAACTGTTAAACCCCCTGCATATATTCTCATTATGTACAAATTCTGTCCACTACCCAAGAAAACCTACCAGGCATTAAAAAACATCTTTTTCAGAAGCCAATTTTTGTCTTCTGCATTGTGTCACTTAATCAAAATGTGTTATCAACGCTTGCGAGAAAGCTAAGAAGTTTATAAATCACTGTGTATGAGGAAACCAAGACATATCTGTTAAAGTAAATAATTAGAACATGCTATGTGATGAACTGATGCATTTTATCCCACTTGATTTCCTTACTGGCCTGGAAAATACCAGTAACATGTAGGTTTACAGAGAAACACACAGAGGCTCTAGCAATGGAGAATCTCTTGTCGGCAACAACAGCTACTTTGTCAAGGCTTTTCCATATCCTCGCTCTTTTTTCAGGGGAATTTGCCCTAGCAACATGAAAAAGCAGTGGAACTTCTACAGAAATAGGTTAACAGTAGGTTAGGGAACAGTAGGGATGGAACTCCATGCACAGGGAATAAAATGTCTCATTTTACTTGTAATGCTTTCCTCTGCAAGGTTTATCATGAAATTTTAATTGCTTTTTGAATAATTACTGTGTAACTTTATAAAACTCACAACTAATTTTGGATGTGTTGAAACTTTGTTAATTTCTTTTGGTAGATGATTAGATTTAACTTGAAGTAGGACTATCAATTATGACAATTTTGGAACATCAATTACTTAATTGTTCCAAGTCAGACTATCTTGGTTCAAATGCTGCCTCATCTATAAAGTGAGACTAATGCTAGTGGCTAACTTATCTAAGCATTAATTTGAGCATTATAAAACTTATATATGTCAATGGCTTAAATCAAGGCCAAGGACATGATAAACATGTTTCATTATCATGTTTATGAGCCTGCTTTAGTCAAACTTTTGCTACTCTGTGGTTGTAACCCTATCTTGGTCTACAATGTAAGAGTGAATATGGTTATTTGAGTTCAGAATTCTTACTCTATTTTTTATTAAATAAGATGAAAACTCCAATCAGTAAAAATTCTTTTTGAATAGAGTTTTAACTAAATTGAATTCTTCCTTTGCTTAAAGTAAGTTCAAATGATATAAGTCATTTTTGAATGTCCTAATGCATTTATCTTGTTTATAAAAGGTTTACATATGACATATAGCAGATTTGGTCAAAGTAATGGGATAGTTTTATTCTTCTGCAAGACTCTATACACACAGTGATGAAGGGAAGTGCATTAGAAATCTAGGGCCAGAATTCAATACTAAATAGTAATTGAAAAAGATATGTTGCTTGGAAACTGCAGAGAGCACCGCTTTGGTGCTTTGTTTCAAGTGAAGGGTAATACAAATCATGCATTAAAATAGTAGAACCCTTTTTAAAATTTCAACAATGCAATTGATGAGAGTTTTAATAAGCTCTGACACATAACTCAGAATAGTGCATTTCAATCATACAGATGGTTCATTAAGATAACCCACAGCATTGATAGATTTATACTGAGGTTTGGTTACATACCTTATGAGGCTTCAGGTTATGGTGGCATAAACTGGACTCAGATTAAAGGTAATGAAATATTCCTTCTAAGAATAATCACGCTTTTAGAGAAAACTGCACCTAATCAGAGAGTCATGCACCATTGAGTCTTGTGCATAGGACTTGCTGTTTAATAGCTGTTTGGTGACATTTGCAATTGGATGCAGTTAATAAACAATGTAAGATGCTAATTTGTTATTTGGCAGGAGGAGTGAGTCCTTTTGCTCCCTCCTAATTTCAAAACATGATGACCCTGAAAGTTAATGAAAATAAAGATCTGCACATAGCAAAAATAATAATGTAGTGGCAGTGACTATTCATCCTTTGTTTGGCTGTTTGAAGGATGAAATTCAAATACCTACAGACAAGACCCTTGAATTGTGAGGTGTTCACTCCATCATTAGTTTCTCTCTCCTGAAAACTCATTATATGCAAGTCTCCTCCAATGGTCTTGAAAGTTCTTCCAATTTGGAAAATAATTGATCTGTACATAAAGCAGTTTCTGAGGCCCTGCCTCACATTTTGGAAATCTGTTCTTTATTTAACCCAAAACTTAATCTTATCTTGTCTTAGCAAGCTATGACCCAGCATTAAGCTTTTTGTATATGCATTTGTCATCAGAGGTTGGTTTTAGCTCATCTTAAAATAGATCATTTTTATCAATTATAATTCAACAGAGGAGAAAATATTTGTTGGATCCTATTGTACACCGTACTTAGACTGTACAAGCTCACAATGCACTGTAAGTCACACATGAATACAATCAATTTTATGACCATTATCAGCCATTGACATTGTAAATATGCCCAGAAGTTAGTTACTTATGATGGATTTTGTTAATAAGAGATTGTGGGACCTTTTTTTTTTTTTAGCATTATTATATTTTTATTTTTATTTTTATTTTTTTGGTTTTTATTTTTTTTCAATATATGAAGTTTATTGTCAAATTGGTTTCCATACAACACCCAGTGCTCATCCCAAAAGGTGCTCTCCTCTCCCTCCCACCCCCCATCAACCCTCAGTTTGTTCTCCGTTTTTAAGAGTCTCTTATGCTTTGGCTGTCTCCCACTCTAACCTCTCTCTTTTTTTTTTTCCCTTCCCCTCCCCCTCCCCCATGGGTTTCTGTTACGTTTCTCAGAATCCACATAAGAGTGAAAACATATGGTATCTGTCTTTCTCTGTATGGATTATTTCACTTAGCATCACACTCTCCAGTTCCACGTTGCTACAAAGGGCCATATTTCATTCTTTCTCATTGCCACGTAGTACTCCATTGTGTATATAAACCACAATTTCTTTATCCATTCATCAGTTGATGGACATTTAGGCTCTTTCCATAATTTGGCTATTGTTGAGAGTGCTTCTATAAACATTGGGGTACAAGTGCCCCTATGCATCAGTACTCCTGTATCCCTTGGGTACATTCCTAGCAGTGCTATTGCTGGGTCATAGGGTAGGTCTATTTTTAATTTTCTGAGGAACCTCCACACTGTTTTCCAGAGTGGCTGCACCAATTTGCATTCCCACCAACAGTGCAAGAGGGTTCCCATTTCTCCACGTCCTCTCCAGCATCTATAGTCCCCTGATTTGTTCATTTTGGCCACTCTGACTGGCATGAGGTGATATCTGAGTGTGGTTTTGATTTGTATTTCCCTGATGAGGAGCGACATTGAGCATCTTTTCATGTGCCTTTTGGCCATCCAGTTGTCTTCTTTAGAGAAGTGTCTATTCATGTTTTCTGCCCATTTCTTCACTGGGTTATTTGTTTTTCGGGTGTGGAGTTTGGTGAGCTCTTTATAGATTTTGGATACTAGCCCTTTGTCCGATATGTCATTTGCAAATATCTTTTCCCATTCCGTTGGTTGCCTTTTACTTTTGTTGGTTGTTTCCTTTGCTGTGCAGAAGCTTTTTATCTTCATAAGGTCCCAGTAGTTCATTTTTGCTTTTAATTCCCTTGCCTTTGGGGATGTGTCAAGTAAGAAATTGCTACGGCTGAGGTCAGAGAGGTCTTTTCCTGCTTTCTCCTCTAGGGCTTTGATGGTTTCCTGCCTCACATTCAGGTCCTTTATCCATTTTGAGTTTATTTTTGTGAATGGTGTGAGAAAGTGGTCTAGTTTCAAACTTCTACATGTTGCTGTGAGTTCTCCCAGCACCACTTGTTAAAGAGACTGTCTTTTTTCCATTGGATGTTCTCTCCTGCTTTGTCCAAGATTAGTTGGCCATACGTTTGTGGGTCTAGTTCTGGGGTTTCTATTCCATTGGTCTATGTGTCTGTTTTTGTGCCAATACCATGCTGTTTTGATGATTACAGCTTTGTATTAGAGGCTAAAGTCTGGGATTGTGATGCCTCCTGCTTTGGGCTTCTTCAAAATTACTTTGGCTATTCAGGGCGTTTTGTGGTTCCATATGAATTTTAGGATTGCTTGTTCTAGTTTCGAGAAGAATGCTGGTGCAATTTTGATTGGGATTGCATTGAATGTGTAGATAGCTTTGGGTAGTATTGACATTTTGACAATATTTATTCTTCCAACCCATGAGCATGGAATGTTTTTCCATTTCTTTATATCTTCTTCAATTTCCTTCATAAGCTTTGTATAGTTTTCAGCATACAGATCTTTTACATCTTTGGTTAGATTTATTCCTAGGAATTTATGCCTTTTGGTGCAATTGTGAATGGGATCAGTTTCTTTATTTGTCTTTCTGTTGCTTCATTATTAGTGTATAAGAATGCAACTGATTTCTGTACATTGATTTTGTATCCTGCGACTTTGCTAAATTCATGTATCAGTTCTAGCAGATTTCTGGTGGACTCTATCAGATTTTCCATGTATAATATCATGTCATCTGCAAAAAGTGAAAGCTTGATTTCATCTTTGCCAATTTTGATGCCTTTGATTTCTTTCTGTTGTCTGATTGCTGATGCTAGAACTTCCAACGCTATGTTAAACAACAGCAGTGAGAGTGGACATCCCTGTCATGTTCCTGATCTCAGGGAGAAAGCTCTCAGTTTTTCCCCCGTTGAGGATGATGTTAGCTGTGGGCTTTTCATAAATGGCCTTTATGATCTTTAAGTATGTTCCTTCTATCCCGACTTCTTGAGGGTTTTTATTAAGAAAGGGTGCTGAATTTTGTCAAATCCCTTTTCTGCATCGATTGACAGGATCATATGGTTCTTTCGTTTTATTAATGTGATGTATCATTTTGATTGATTTGTGAATGCTGAAGCAACCCTGCATCCCAGGAATGAATCCCACTTGATCATGGTGAATAATTCTTTTTATATGCTGTTGAATTCAATTTGCTAGTATCTTGTTGAGAATTTTTGCATCCATATTCATCAGGGATATTGGCCTGTAGTTCTCTTTTTTACTGGGTCTCTGTCTGGTTTAGGAATCAAAGTAATACTGGCTTCATAGAATGAGTCTGGAAGTTTTCCTTCCCTTTCTATTTTTTGGAATAGCTTGAGAAGGATAGGTATTATCTCTGCTTTAAATGTCTGATAGAACTCCCCTGGGAAGCCATCTGGTCCTGGACTCTTATTTGTTGGGAGATTTTTGATAACCGATTCAATTTCTTCGCTGGTTATGGGTCTGTTCAAGCTTTCTATTTCCTCCTGATTGAGTTTTGGAAGCATGTGGGTGTTTAGGAATTTGTCCATTTCTTCCAGGTTGTCCAGTTTGTTGGCATATAATTTTTCATAGTATTCCCTGATAATTGTTTGTATTTCTGAGGGATTGGTTGTAATAATTCCATTTTAATTCATGATTTTTTCTTTTTGAGAAGCCTGGCTAGAGGTTTATCAATTTTGTTTATTTTTTCAAAAAACCAACTCTTGGTTTCGTTGATTTGCTCTACAGTTTTTTTTAGATTCTATATTGTTTATTTCTGCTCTGATCTTTATTTCTCTTCTGCTGGGTTGAGGCTGTCTTTGCTGTTCTGCTTCTATTTCCTTTAGGTGTGCTGTTAGATTTTGTATTTGGGATTTTTCTTGTTTCTTGAGATAGGCCTGGATTGCAATGTATTTTCCTCTCAGGACTGCCTTTGCTGCATCCCAAAGCGTTTGGATTGTTGTATTTTCATTTTCGTTTGTTTCCATATATTTTTTCTTCTCTAATTGCCTGGTTGACCCACTCATTCGTTAGTAGGGTGTTCTTTAACCTCCATGCTTTTGGAGGTTTTCCAGACTTTTTCCTGTGGTTGATTTCAAGCTTCATAGCATTGTGGTCTGAAAGTATGCATGGTATAATTTCAATTCTTGTAAACTTATGAAGGGCTGTTTTGTGACCCAGTATATGATCTATCTTGGAGAATGTTCCATGTGCACTCGAGAAGAAAGTATATTCTGTTGCTTTGGGATGCAGAGTTCTAAATGTATCTGTCAAGTCCATCTGATCCAATGTATCATTCAGGGCCCTTGTTTCTTTATTGACCGTGTGTCTAGATGATCTATCCATTTCTGTAAGTGGAGTGTTAAAGTCCCCTGCAATGACCACATTCTTATCAGTAAGGTTGCTTATGTTTATGAGTAATTGTTTTATATATTTGGGGGCTTCTATATTTGGTGCATAGACATTAATAATTGTTAGCTCTTCCTGATGGATAGACCCTGTGAGTATTATATAATGCCCTTCATCTCTTGTTACAGCCTTTAAAGTCTAGTTTGTCTGATATAAGTATGGCTACTCCAGCTTTCTTTTGACTTCCAGTGTCATGATAAATAGTTCTCCATCCCCTCACTCTCGATCTAAAGGTGTCCTCAGGTCTAAGATGAGTCTCTTGTGGACAGCAAATAGATGGGTCTTGTTTTTTTATCCAATCTGATACCCTATGTCTTTTGTTTGGCGCATTTAGTCCATTTACATTCAGTGTTATTGTAGAAAGATACGGGTTTAGAGTCATTGTGAAGTCTGTAGGTTTTGTGCTTGTAGTGATGTCTCTGGTACTTTGTCTCACAGGATCCTCCTTAGGATCTCTTGTAGGGCTGGTTTAGTGGTGATGAATTCCTTCAGTTTTTGTTTGGGATGACCTTTATCTCTCCTTCTATTCTAAATGACAGACTTGCTGGATAAAGGATTCTCGGCTGCATATTTTTTCTGTTCAACACATTGAAGATCTCATGCCAATCCTTTCTGGCCTGCCAAGTTTCAAAAGAGAGATCAGTCACGAGTCTTACAGGTCTCCCTTTATATGTGAGGGCACGTTTATCCCTTGCTGCTTTCAGAATTTTCTCTTTATCCTTGTATTTTGCCAGTTTCACTATGATACGTCGTGCAGAAGATCGATTCAAGTTACGTCTGAAGGGAATTCTCTGTGCCTCTTGGATTTCAATGCCTTTTTCCTTCCCCAGATCAGGGAAGTTCTCAGCTATTATTTCTTCAAGTACACCTTCAGCACCTTTCCCTCTCTTCCTTCTCTGGGATACCAATTATGTGTATATTATTTCTTTTTAGTGTATCACTTAGTTCTCTAATTTTCCCCTCATACTCCTGGACTTTTTTATCTATTTCTCAGCTTCCTCTTTTTCCATAATTTTATCTTCTAGTTCACCTATTCTCTCCTCTGCCTCTTCAATCTGAGCCGTGGTCGTTTCCATTTTATTTTGCATCTCGTTTAAAGTGTTTTTCAGCTCCTCCTGACTGTTCCTTAGTCCCTTGATCTCTGTGGCAAGAGATTCTCTGCTCTCCTCTATACTGTTTTCAAGCCCAGTGATTAATTTAATAACTATTATTCTAAATTCACTTTCTGTTATATTGTTTAAATCATTTTTGATCAGTTCATTAGCTGTTATTTCCTGGACGTTTTTTTGAGGGGAATTCTTCTGTTTCGTCATTTTGGATAGTCCCTGGAGTTGTGCAGAACTTCGGGGCACTTCCCCCGTGTTGTCTTGAATAACTCTGTTGGTGGGCGGGGCGCAGTCAGACCTGATGTCTGCCCCCAGCCCACCGCTAAGGCCACAGGCAGACTGGTGTGTACCTTCTCTTCTCTTCTCCTAAGGGCGGGATTCACTGTGTGGTGGTGTGGCCGGTCTGGGCTACTTGCACACTGCCAGGCTTGTGGTGCTGGGGATCTGGCGTATGAGCTGGGGTGGATCGGCAAGGTGCACAGGGGCTGGAGGGGCAGGCTCAGCTCGCTTTTCCTTTGGAGATCTGCTTCGGGAGGGGCCCTGCGGCACAGGGAGGGAGTCAGACCTGCTGCCAGAGGGATGGATCCACAGAAGCACAGTGTTGGGTGTTTGCTCGGTGCAAGTAGTTCCCTGGCAGGAACCGGTTCCCTTTGGGATTTTGGCTGGGGGATGGGAGAGGGAGATGGCACTGGCAAGTGCCTTTGTTCCCTGCCAAACTGAGCTCTGTCGTCTGGGGCTCAACAATTCTCCCTCCCGTTGTCCTCCAGCCCTCCCGTTCTCCAAGCAGAACTGTTAGCTTATAACCTTCCAGATGTCAAGTCCCGCTTGCTGTCAGAACACACTCTATCCAGTCCCTCCGCTTTTGCCAGCCAGACTCGGGGGCTCTGCTTGGCCGGCGGGCTGCCCCTCTGCCCTGGCTCCCTCCCGCCAGTCCGTGGAACATGCACTGCCTCTCCGCCCTTCTTACCCTCTTCTGTGGGCCTCTTGTCTGCGCTTGGCTCCCGAGACTCCATTCTGCTAGTCTTCTGGCAGTTTTCTGGGGTTATTTAGGCAGGTGTAGGTGGAATCTAAGTGATCAGCAGGACGCGCGGTGAGCCCAGCATCCTCCTATGCTGCCATCTTCCCAGGATCCCTTTTTTTTCACACTAATAACTTTGGTATGGAATTGATAAGCTTTGGAACTTAAAGGTAATAGAACACATGGTATAATGAAAACTAGAAGAATAATTCTCTAAGACAAATTTTTGTTATATCTATGCTAAAAATAATTTTTAAACTAATTTTCCAATTTTTTGCCACCTATATTTCAGATTAGAAAATATCTCTGGCGTGCTTTTATTAAACTTTAAAGTGAATGTTTTGACAATAATAAAGAATATAAAAATATATAGTGAATTGTTGCAAATACTTTTGTTTTTCACTTCTGTTTCACAACTGAATACCACTTAGGATAGAGTAGGTTATTCTGAGAAAATTCTAGTATCACAAAAACTCTCCAGACTCCAAAGAACAAAGGCTTGTTTCTTGCTCAAGCTAGACCATCCTGGAGGAGGAAGGAGTTCTGCTTGTAGTGTGTTGGGCTAATCTGAGGGAGCAGCAGACATCTCAAATATTGACATGTCAGAAGAAAAGAGAAGTGGGGGAAAGGGGTCTTGCATCCACCGTTAAATACTGTATATTTGAAAGTTGCGGAGAGAGTAAATCTTAAAAGATTTCTTGTCATCACAAGAAAACATCCATCACCTCACATAGTTATTTTTAACTAAACTCCTTATGGTAAATATTTCTTGATACATATATGAAACCATTGTGTTGTAAACCTTAAGCAAATACAATGTTATGTATTATATCTCAAAACTAGAAAAAAAAAAAAAAACCCTGAGCTTCATATGTGACATTCATCACTTCTCACAACTCATGGGCTAGAACCGGTTCAACCACAGGGAGACCAGGAAGTACAACCTATCTTTGTTCCTAGAAGGTAGGAGTACCAGAAATGTTGAATAACTCTTATAAATACCACCACTAGGTTTTATTCTTAGCATTGCCTTACAGATAGAGACAAGACAGGTGCTTAGGAAATTTAAAAGGCTTGTTCAAGATCACCTAGTAACCAAACTTCAGAACCAGAATTCAAATACATATTTGTAAATTCCAAATTCAATGCTATTTCCATTAAAACTATGGTTACAATTGTATTCAATTCACATCTACTTGAAAGGTGTGTGTAATGAATTTGTAGCCATTGGTTGGTACATAACCAGCCATATTTTTTTTTCTCTCATTGCAGATCATTGTTACAACAGCAACTATTAGTACCTACTATGGAAATCTGATATGTAGCAAGTTTTAAACTGAACTTACTAAAAAAAATTCTGCTCTCGTCTTCTAGTTCAGGCACTTGATATGATTATCTACTTAGCTACACATCTCAGGATTATCCTCAACTTTTCCCCTAACGATCACATCTCAGAAATGTGACTTGATCCATGCACTTCTCTTCAGAGCTAGTGCTTTCTTTCAGGTATAAAAGAAAAATTACCCCAGACATTTATTTAAAACTTGAAGAAAGACTTGACTCAAGACTATTGCATGAGGGATCAAGACTGTTGCAGTGTAGAATGCTTGAGCTCCACTGAAACTAAATGTAGGAAGGTGTTAAGTGCTTGGAGTGAGCTAGTGGGGAAGTAGTAGAGGACATTAGTGAGGGGGATTGGTTAATGTGATCAGGCCCCTTACATTACCAATTTGGTAATTGGTGCTTAGTGAAGTTGGGCTCACACCTTCCCATTAAGACCAGGCGGTAAGGACCTTACCTTTGTTGCTGATTGAGTTTACAAAGGATGGCTCTTGGTCTTTGAGGAAGGCATTCATGAGTTGTGAAAATGTAAAGAGGCTATGGCGCCCCTGGGTGGCTCAGCTGGTTAAGTGTCCGACTTTGTCTTAGGTCATGATCTTGCAGTTCGTGAATTAGAGCTCAGAGCCTGGAGCCTGTTTGTGTTTCTCTCTCTCCCCTGCTCATTCATTCATTCTCTCTCTCTCTCTCAAAAATAAACACAAAAAAAATTTTTTACATGGGAAGAGGCTGGGAGAAGAGTTATGCCTCAAAGCGGTAAAGAACTTACAATTGCACATTTTCTCAAGCAAATGCTGTAAGCAAAAGGAAGTCAGGGGCGTGGAATTAGGAAGAAACTTGTCTAAAGTTGAGTCATGCTGAGAGGAATGTTAAGGCCTTCTTGGTCACGTATTCTCATCTCCCTTTCCTGCCCCTGTTGTCTCCTCATTCTCATCTGTGTTGTTTTTTTCCCCTAGCTTCTGAGATGTGTCCTCCTCTAGTAATACAAGTTACATCATGTCACTCCTTTCCATAAGAAAATAATTCCTAACCCCACCCATGCTCAAAATATGCTTACAACTTTGGACTTTCTACTCCATTTGCCCTGTATGTACATCTCCTATCCCACCACACTATTCTTCGTGTTCTCTCAAAATACAGTGCTATCTCTGCACATCCCAGTCACTCCTTCTAAAATGGTCTTTCTTCCCTTCTCTTGCCAGTATTTCAATAGACCACTTCAGACTTCACCTGCTTGATCCTTCTCTTCTAGGCAGGGTTAGTCTCTCCATTCTCTGGCCTCAAATAATACACAAAACAGTGTATCCGTTGATAGAAATCAGCAGATGGTTCTGTTGGTCTATTTGTAGTCCTACCCACTTCTCTGGTACCAAGCATCCCTAGGACCAGGACTCTGTATAATTTAGCTTTGTATTTTCAGTACTTAACAATTTGTCTTAGTACGTAGTTGTTGCTCAGTAACATTTTCAGATGTTCTTTCATACGGAATATTTCATATACAATGATAAGTTGATCTTATAATTTGTTTTTTAAATACAGTTGATAAATCCATTATGTAAGTATATTCACTGAAGACGTTAAGCAAGTGTATATCCTTGATAAACTTTAAGCTTCTTCAAGAGCTTAGTATTTAATGGTAAACAAGGTAGATGTTCAGGACTCCTTTAAAAGCAGAACAAATAAGCGTGATTTGGTCATCACTGGAGACCCTAGTTCTCAGAGATCACCTCAGCTGCTTGAAGGAGCATTGTGCAGTAGGCTGAAAGTGCAGAAAGCCAGTTCAGGCCAACTCCTGGAATGGAAGCATTCTGCATAGAAAGATCAGTACATGTGAAGGCATGGAGGCATGAGAAATGGAACATTTTCTAGAAACTACATGGAATTGAGGATTCTTGAAGCATAAAATGAAGAATGGGAGGGGTGAGAAGAGGGGGTGCAAAGGAAGCCTGAACTAATTAGTCAAGGAGAGTTCACAAGGACAAATAATGCCAAGGCAATTTGGAGTTTATGCTGTCAACATGACAAAACTGAAGCCCCAAGTTTTTATGTGATTTTTTTCAAGCTCACGCAGAGCTCACTAGTCGGGTAGAGATAGAACCTTTCCCACAGCTTGATACTTAATGAGTGTTTGTTTCTTCGGAATATGTTGTAATCAGTAATTAATTAACACTGAATCCTGAAATCCCTATGAAATAGAGCTAAGTTTATTTCACTTTTCAAGATGAAGCTGATTAGCAGAACCAAGGAGTCAAGGCCACAGTACAATCATTTTGAATTAAGGATTAACATTAGGCAAATTTTAAGGCTCCATTTTATTCCTATTGCTTGCTTCTTAGTAAATTATATGTTTACATCTTTGAATCAAGACCCCGATATTCCAACTAACTCTGATTTTTAAAGTTCATATCATTTTCTGACCTAAAATTACATGATAGATTTGTTATTCAACTGAGAATCTAACATTGAAATACTTGATAAACATGTTGAGAAAATAAAATGCATGATATAGAAAAGAGCAATACCTTTCTCCACACCTGTGTATTAGTGGTTAGAAGAAAAATGTGATGGTGTAGCCCTAATACTAACTAGTAAAGATTACTATTTGTAGTAAAGAACAAAGGTAATAATAACTTTTTCGGGTGAGAACTGCTTTTTAGTGATATGGTATGCTTCCCAGGTAGACTGTGCACTTTGCAAATGAAAATCTTGCTTTTAACACTACACAGTTCCCAAAAAGATTTCTTTTAATCAAAAAAAAAAAAAAAAAAGTAATCCTAAGGGCACGTTGCTTAAATGAAATTATTCAAATGCTATCTGGAAGCGGTTGGTGTTCAGAGAATTTACAGGACTCTGGTCTCACTGTATCATCAGGATGATCAGCTTGCCTCTGAAAGCTTTTGAAATGATTTTTATTTCTTCATTTCTTTGTCCTTAGGACATGTGGGGATGCTGGAGAGCAGGAGATAATTATAATGGGAGTTTTCCCCTCCTAGGATATGAATTCTCTTTAGAAATCTCTTTCCTCTTCAGTGATAAACAATAGACATTTTGATCAAAATAATATGAATAATACACAGCAGGAATCTTCCCCCTTTTAAAAATAAACTGCTTGCTTTTACTATTCAGACTAAAAGCTTTATGTTAGAGAAGATGCTCATAAACGTTGAGCTAACATTTGAAGAAAACAAAACTTTCTGGTTGATTTTGGCAAGGTTCTTCTGACCCTTTGAACATTTTCACCCCATCACAGAGAATTGTTCAAGATTTTATTTTATTCTTCCACATTTCTTTTTACCGAGAGCCACCATGTTCATACCGTTAGCTGGAATAAAATTTTTTAACTATTGCATTTATTTCTACTTTATTCAGTCATTTAGAAAATTTTAATCCTGCTCTATGTTTTAAATGTGCCTATATTAGAATGGTGAATGTAACTTATTAATGGTTTTACTTATATGGGCAATGGACTCTAGTTTTGTTAAATCAGTGTCTTCAAAATTCGAAGCCTTCTGCTCTTTAAGATTTCCATCGTGGAGATTAACTTTCAATTTTACAGTATTTCTAGACACATTTCATCTCTTCCCTAATGTTTATGGACTAAGGATACTTGATGGTATTCATGAATGAAATGGCATCTTTTCATTGCTTTTTCCTCTTGGCGTTGAGTTTTGACACTACTCATTATTTCGCTCTTTATAAAAACACTACTAAAATTGGGCTGCTTGGATAAGTCTTTGTTGAATTTCCTTCTTTTGCTCTGTGTTTTCTTTTTGCTCATCCTCCCGAGCTTCAATTCTCCACCTAAAGGTGACGTTTCTGATCATCTCCCCTTCACTTGTCTTCCTGTCTGTCCCTTGGGCTACTACAACCACAGTCCCTATTTCACCATGTTCAACTCCACCCATTCGTTGTTTGCAGGTACTCCCCTCAAGCTCTAGATGTTTGGAAGTCAAAATCTTCCCTTCTCAAATGTGTTCTATTCCTACTCCCTGAGAAAATGAGACACTCACTAGGTTACACAAGCCAAAAATGTGACTATTATTCTAGATTCTTCTTTCTCTTCCACCACACATCAAATCAGTGGTAAGGTCTGTATAATTATATTTCCCTAATCATTGTCTTAATCTTTATTTTCCTCTTCATCATAACGTGCTCTTGAACTGGCCCCATAACGTTTTTCATGTAGATTAGAACTAAGTGGCTTTCCTTATTACCATCTTGCCCCAATTAGTCCTTCCTCACTATCTGGATCATCTTTGGGTGATGAATCTAATTACATTGCTCTTTTGCTTAAAAATATTACCTCTGGATTAGCATTGATTAAGTGATTAAAATATGACCTTATCAACACACTTGGGACTTGTCGAGGATCTGCTTTTTTAAGACTTGTTTCTACCTTTTCTGCTTAATACCACTGAAATTAATATTTATATCAATTATGTATAAGGTATAAAGATACGACTATTCAGTTAATAAATAAAAATTTGAAGTACTATTCTCATTATATTGAAAGACAGCCTTAGTTGAATATAAGAGACAACATTTACAAATTTAGGCAATATCTAATTTAGATTATCAAGTCAACCACCTACTCCATCAATTACTGGTTTTTAGTTTGAGAACTAAGCAGAAATTGGTTTGTCTCAAAATATTACATCAACCATCACAGAACAGGATTATTTATAAGGCTGCATTTTGGGAAAGACATGGTCTTATTTTATCCCTTTTAATCTCCAGGAGATCTGCCATTATATAACTTTGACCTACATTTTATCATTCCAGCAATACAATTAAAACTATAGTTTCCAATGATGTCTTAATATTATTCTTGAAAAGGAAGAAAATCTTCAGTTAGTTATTTGCTCTTCAATCTTACTAACCCAAGAAATAACACTTTATTTTCATTATGACACTGAATATAAGCTGCTGCCACATGTTTTTACATAAATTATTATAATTACAACATATTAACAATATTTTGAAAGCTATTTTGGAACAGAAAAATAGAATGATTCATATGAAATGCAGGGATTCTCATGGTGGTATAGGTGGACTTTCCATTTTTGGTAGACTTGCCATTTAGGACAAATTCACACCCAGGCTTGTAGAAATTTTTCTTAATTCAGGTGTTCTAAAGATCTTACTGGCACTATTCAGTGGTTCATGAATCTGGCAGCGTACCATCCAGCAGATAGAAAGGAGCTCTGAAGACCTAACAAAAAGGTGTTTACAGATAAAAAAAGATGGAAGAAAAAAGTTTCTAGTAAAGAGTGGATTGTTTCAGGCAAGGATACTTTGCTGTGGGGGACAGAGAGTGTCTTTGATGTGGATATCTTTACTATATTGATGAGGTAATTCCAAAATGACTCCTGGGAGAGGCTGAAACTCAAATTAGGTATTACGTTTTGGTTTGCTGAAGTGGGGCTTAGCTTAAGTGACTTTATTTTAGGCTTATTGTCTCTTTTTTAATAGATACAGACTTACACTCCCTACAGTCATTTGGTAACTTATGTAATATCAATTTTAATATGCACTCTCCTTACTGTACGTTAGTTTTCACATCTGATGCCTTTGAGTCCTTCACATAATCTGAGATTCTGCTTTGCTGTATCTTTTCCCTCCTCCCCGCCTCTTAAGCCAACATCCTTTGGTTTATAAACTTTTTTGTATGCTAACTTTTACCTATAATTTCTGAGAAAAAAATACAAAATCCAGCAAACTTAGTCTATTTTCTGCAAATGATGTTTTAGTCAAGATCAGGCATATAAGGCTTTATTCATCGCAACTATTATTGTTATGGGTTGACAGCCATCTGGTCCTTTACGTACAGTTGCAACTGGGTTGTGTAGAAAATTAAGCTGCAAATCATTGCTTTTCTGCAGTTTGGGGTTTTAATTCAGGAGCACTAGCTAATTCCCAAGTTTTTAGCATGATTATATTTATCTATATTTAAAGTACAAAGGAATCCACATGCTGGAAAGTAATTGCTCTGTTGCCATAGGGAAAGAGATTAGGAAAACTGTGAGTTTAAGGAAGAAACTGCCTGGGTGTAGTAATCCCTTTTATTATCTACTCTAAGCCATAAATAATTCTATCCCTAACCTGATAAATAATTATGTCATGAACTCTAAGGTCAGAGGATTTTGGCAAGATTGTTAAGAAGTACAACGATTAGAAACTTTCCATGTTCCGAAGGTCATATTGTCTCTCTTAAAATATGTATTTGACAGCAGTGAACGCGATGCAGATGCTAATGTGCACAGCAGGGGAGGACAATTACCAAAACCATCCATTTACTCCATGATCTCTAAGTCCCCTTCTAACTTTAAAATTCTATGCCTAAGTCTAAATTAGAGTCATTTTCATTTAAAATGACAAAGCTAATCATATGTTTTAATTAAAATATGTTCCTTCCCTTAAGTGACTGTGTGTCAGATCAGGGAATTATGTTAACGGGGAACCCAAAATTTGTCTAGAAAGCCGGGGTCCTAGAGCAGGCAGAATTTAGGCAGTGACTGAGATCTCACAATACAAGTGTTCTGGCAGAGCCTGTGCTCAGGCCTTGGTCGGTTGGGCAGGGAGAAGACCAATCTGTAGAGGAGGACCAGAACAAGAATCGGTGGTGAACCGATTTACATGGAGTAAATAGGTAAGGCCAACGTGCCTTTCATGAAAAGGCAGACAGAGCAAACTCTGGAGGTGTGAATCTAAACCTGTTTTTCTGTTGGGTTTCTGATTTTCTCCTGCCAGTTTTGCTCCCAAGACACACTGTCTTAAGCTTCATTTCTCCTAGTACTGTGAAAATAGTTTTGATCCATTTTGCCACTTTAACAATCTTTAATAATTCTACAGAAACAATTCTAGACAATGTTGTTAGTGGCAGTTCATTAGATTCTAACAGGGACCTGCAAGCCAGCAAAAAGGAAGTCATGATCAGCTACTGGGAAATTCAGATGTCTGTCCTGGTAGCACTCCAAAAACAACCACAAGAAGCTTGATCAAACTAGATAGGCCCAAGATGGTGGGTGCCATGACAGGAAACCCTGGACCAGATAAGGAAGAAGAGGTACAAAACTTTGCTTCCAAGAAATCCTTGGTCCAGGTAATGAATATTCCACCGTCTTATTAACACCTGTCAATAAGATAAAAACCCAAACCCCATTGGCTGCAGCTGTTTTGAACTTGCCCATTCTGACATCTTGAGACTGTGCTTTCACTTTAATAAACTTTCTTACTTGTATCACTTGTCTGCTGTGTTGCATCTGTCCTTGAATTCTTAACACTGAGACCCTTTGGTTGACATCTTTGGTACAGGTCTCGGGGCCTGAGGTCTCCTCAGCTCACCAAGAAACAATACGCACAAATCATAAGCGTATCATAAGAGCTGGGACTGGGGTAGGGTGAGTTTTAGGATCTCATGTGGGTTGGCTAGGTAGTTGCTGACAATTTAGGGGCTTGCGAGTCTTCTTCATTGCCATTGTCTGCTCCTAGAACCCAGATCTCCACTGTCAGGCTGAAAAGGAGTCTGAACAGTCAGGCCTCTGATCAGAATTGAAACTAATCAGCTCCAACGAGTAGATAATAAATTTGACTCAATTTCTCTGGAATGTCCTATTTCCTCCTTACCTGTGTAAGGCTCATCATCTCTGAAACCCCACTCCTCATATACAAAGCTTCAATAATGATTCCTGATCAAGTTGGCCACCTCTAATTCTGAATTCCTCTGTCTTTTTCATTAGAGTCACTGGCTGCCTTATAGTAGCTTTTACATTGTTTCCTTGGATGATTTAACTAATGCGATTTAATACTTCAGATGCTTTTCACAAGTACCCACCAGGACCACTACCTCCTTGAAGAAATTAACCAGGAAGTGTAAGATACAATAGCATAGTTCTGACAGGGCGGTGATTGTGTCTTTCATGTTCAATGATCTGTCACTAAAGATTGCACCCAATAAATACTTGATAAATACATGCAAGTGAGGACAAGGAGTGGACAATCCCTAGTTCCAAATGGAGTGAATGAGTAGATATTTCCATTATTGAAAACAAACAAAGGAAAGTTGAAGAGAAAAAGATAAATCTTATGTCAAGAATATTAAATATGCCCATGTGGTAATCCAGCTGTTGGTACACACATCGCCCCTCATAGATGTGTAATGTGTATTTTTTTCTTCTGGGTGCTAAGTTTCATGATGGAAGAAACTGATTTTTGTTTGTTCCTATTTAATAGTGGGATAGTGCCTGTCACACACCAGATACTGAATAAATCTTGGTTATGTTAAAAACTGAGTTAATTTAGTTAATATCCTATGCATGCCCCATTTTAGGAGTGTTAAAGTCATTTTTTATAGTTAATAATATAGTATGTTTTGCATGCCAGTTAACATTCTAAGCACTTTGATATATCGACTACTTCAAATCTCAAAACTACACTGAAATAGTCACTGTGGGGGTTCCTATTCTACATATGAAGACATGCACAGATAGCTTAGGTAAATTGTCCAAGGTCACCAAGCTACCAGATATTGGGTCTGAAATCTGAATGCCAACGGTATTTCTACAGGCTATGCTGTTCATCTTATTCTTCTGTTACTTCCATAATGGAAGTAATGCTTCATACTTTTATATTGACTAGAATTTAAGCAAAACAATTGGCTGATGAGAGAAGGATCTGAAAAGAATTTATACCCATTTATACTTGGTGTAAAAAAGATGAAGAAAAAAGAAAGCCCTCGACAGTAACACAGAAGCATAAGCAAGACTGTTAGAAGCTAACACTGGGAAGAGGAGAAAGGAGGAAACATAAATACGTTTTCTATTTTAAATAGCTCACCCTAGCAGCAATGTAAATGTTCATTTTAATGCTGCCACTGAGGAAAGGGTTTGAATTAGCAGGCTCTTGGAATTCTCTAAGAAAGAACACACTTCAGTGAGAAGGGGACCAGGGTAAGACTGAGGAAACTTAAAAAGTGTAATTAGAGGGACATGATGATAGAAGACTCGTGAATAATGAAAACATGTGGGGAGTAACTGTGGTTCTCACACTCCTGGGTTTGAGAAGATGGATGCTAGACCCATGATCATAAAGATGTAGGAGAATCTGGATCATATTTCATTGCCATGATGAATTCAGTTTGGGATACTTTAAATTTAAGAAACTTAGATGTACCTCCAGCCTCTTTTCGGGGCAATGTGTGTTTAATTGCCTACTTATCACTCACACTAGTTTATCTCTAGAACCCTTTAAATTGAACACGTGCAAAACTGGATTCATGAGCTCTCTCCAAACCCACTTACATGCCAGTGTTCTCAGTTTTAGTAAAGGGCATCATCACCTGTCTGGAAGCCCAGCCTGAATTTTGGAACTTCCTTAACTTTACCCTCCCCCTGACCTTCATACCTTCACATGTATAGCATAACCCAATTTACCAAATCTTCATACAAATGAATATATTTTTTTTCTGTCCCCAAACTTAGATCCTCATTATTTCTCATCTAGATTTAGTACTACTTTGCTAGATTAATGGATGTTAACTGAAAGGTGAGAAAGTGAAACTTGCTTTTCTCTCATTCAAAAAAAAAAAAAAAAAAAAGCCTTCTCCCTGCTTCACAGATCAACTCTTCACTTATACTTAGAACTCAGCTAAAAAATGATTCCACTGGAAACTTCTAACTAAACTTTATCTAAACTAGGATAGGTCACTCAGTTCTATGTCCCCTTTTCTAACATTTGACAACCCCATAGCTACCCATTCAGTGTCTGTCTTTCAAACTAAATTGTGAATACCCTGAAAATGTGGTCTCTGTCTTGTGGACCTATTTCCCTAGTACCTTACAATGGGAGATATTCAGTAATTCATTAAATGAAGGAGTGAAAAGAGGTAAAGCAATAAAACACCAAAAAACATCCATTTACCTTCATAACATGAAAACTTGCCAGTTTACACAGGAACAATTTTAACATAGAAGGTGTACTAGGAGGCATAAAAGGAAAATAGTTCAAATACACTTCCAGGAAGTGCTGCTGACATTTTAGAGGAGTTGAAAGAGGAAATTGAAACAATTGGCTGAAGTACCTTTGCTCATTGATAGTTACCCACTGACCTGAATAATTGAGAACTTAGCATCCTTGAAATCTTGTAAACAACGGAATCAGCACTAACTACTACAGTAATGCTTTATTAAATTTCCTTGAAAATGCCAACCACAGATTTTATTCCTAGCTTGAGCAAAATGGGAAATAAAAAATCACTGCCTATTATCATAATGCATTTGATAATTCCATAGTCCAAAAAGCATTGTAACATCCTAAGTGTCAGCTATATAGTAGTTATATTCAGAGAAAAAAATGGCCAGGGCCTTAACCCTCAAAAGACCCAGAACAATCTGACAGCCTCTCAGGCAGTTAATGCCACAGAAAAACTTTTGGAGGTTGAATCTGACCTGCTTTTCACCCTTGGGAACCTCATACTCAAGTTGGCTCTAAGATTCCCCCTAATTCTGTCTCAGGACTCAAGAGAATAGCAAAAAGGTATAATCTTTCTTGTCACTTAAAATTCGTCAAGGGATAAAGAGGAGGTCTAAGATCAGTTCTTCTAATAAATATTGTTCTTTACGTAAAAACTTTTTTCTTTGAAGACTTTTTTTTTTAATTTCCCAAGTGATTTTTAACATGTAACCATTGCCCTTTTATTCCAACATAGCATATAGACTAGCATTAAGTCACTCAGAGATTTAAAATCCAAACAGGTGATTTAAAAATACTAACTCATTTTCAACTTTGGTCGCTCTGGGGATCTGAATTAGATAAGTACTCCCTTTTAAGTGGTTCCAGTCATACGGCAGATGCCCTTTTACTTTAAAAAAATTTTTAACTATACATTATAATAAGGGATTTCAGTTTTTTTCAGCATGGACTGTCTCAAAGGAAGAATTAAAATGCACCAGATTACTAACTATATTGGAATGAGTATAATAGCTTTATGCAGTAAAGAGTCAATGGGGCTAAGATTTCTGCATAATGAACATTTTTCACAAGCTGATGAAAATCAATTAAGTGATATCATTTAATAATGCCTAAGTGTGAAAATGAGGTTTTTAGTTCCTACCTCCAATATTCAAAACCTCATTCTGGCTGGGGAGGCAGTGGAGGAAGCACTTTTGAAAAAAATTAGAAGTGGGTACTCCTTTGATGATGAAGACCATCAATATTCAAGTTTGTCCTTTTGTGTTCACTAGTCAGCTTTATAATTTGTCTCATTAAGATGTTTTTATTTAATACACAAATTCAGATTAACACCTATTTTTTTCCCCCCGTACATATTAAAACCTACTAGATTCTTTAGAGGCTTCCTTCAGCCATGAAAAACTGGGTTATCTTGTAGGAAATGAGGATAATTCCACTAACTGTAAGAATTCTTAACCTAAGAAGTAGGCCATCATCGGTTCTGTGTGTATATTTATATTAAATAACTTTAGGAGGCCCAATGTGCTGACCTGTATATAAAAGGAGCTCTCAGAGCAATTCTCTAGAGAATTCTTGTTGGACTGGAAGACCCCTGCCTTTACCACCACCCCCCTCCCAGCCCCTAATATGGTTCTTAAGTTGCTCTCTGAGTTCTTTCGATCTGGCACAGCACTATTTTTTTAAGGAAAAGAAGCCCAAGGGAAGAATGTTACTGTGAAGACATGTAGAAAAGATGTGGAAGCCCTCTAAAACCGGTAGGACTGTGCTCCAGTGTGGCATCCATGCTCTCTCCCATGGCATATTTGAGCATTACCGTATGCCTCTCTACCAACATTTCTCTGCTAGAGAGTAAGTCCTTTTTTTCAGACCTTTGAATTGAGCATTTTTCATTGTGTGTTTTTTTTAAATCCTTCGTCATGACCATTCATCTGATGTTCTCATATAACGAACTTACTTTCTCAGATTTAATTAGTTAATATTTCAGAGTAACTTTATCTTTCATTTCAAAAGCCCCTGACCAGGCTGTAGATTCATTGCCCCTGGATAAAGTATTTGCTCAGGATTAGTCAACTGTAACTAAGGTGAAAAAGTGAAAAAGTTTGTGGTGGTAAAACAAACAACCAAAAAAAAAAAAAAACACACAAAATATGTGGCCACCACGAGAACTGTGTATAAGATAGTTAAGTGTTCTTTTGGGGATAGGCATCTGAATAAATTTAACATAAGAAATGGACTTATTAGATACTGTCTATTAAATTGTAAGCATTTTTACTTGGATGACATAATGGCAGTAGTAAGGAAAAACACATTGTTTTGAATAACTACAGTTTCCAGGTTTTTTTTGTTTTTTTTTTTAACATTTTATTTATTTTTGAGACAGGGAGAGACAGAGCATGAACGGGGGAGGGTCAGAGAGAGAGGGAGACACAGACTGAAACAGGCTCCAGGCTCTGAGCTGTCAGCACAGAGCCCGACGCGGGGCTCGAACTCACGGACCGTGAGATCATGACCCGAGCCGAAGTCGGACGCTTAACCGACTGAACCACCCAGGCGCCCCAACAGTTTCCAGTTTAATAGAGTTCTGTATTTTTCACTGTACTCTAAAAACAGTGGAAATTAATATCTTGTATATAAAATTTTGAGAAATAATTGAGTAGTTCCACTTCTCTCCATTATTATGAAATAATTTTACTAAAGTGTTTTTAATGCTTCATAATATGGATGCTAAGTTAATTTTTGCTCTGGATTAAATCAGATACAAACTTTTATTTAAAAAAAATTTTTTAATGTATACTGTGGGAGTGGGAGAGGGACAGAGAGAGACTGAGACACAGAATCTGAAGCAGGTTCCAGGCTCCAAGCTAGCAGCAAAAGCCCGATGCAGGGCTCAAACTTATGAACCAGCAAGCTCATGACCTGAGCTGAAGTTGGCCACTTAACTGACTGAGGCACCCAGGCACCCCAGATACAAACCTTAATAAAAACATTTTCAGATGGGGTGCCTGGGTGGCTTGGTCGGTTAAGCGTCCGACTTCGGCTCAGGTCATGATCTCACGGTCCGTGAGTTCGAGCCCCGCGTCCGGCTCTGTGCTGACAGCTCAGAGCCTGGAGCCTGTTTTGGATTCTGTGTCTCCCTCTCTCTCTGCTCCTCCCCTGTTCATGCTCTGTCTCTCTCTGTCTCAAAAAAATAAATAAACGTTAAAAAAAAAATTAAAAAAAAAACATTTTCAGATGTTACTAACCACACTTTGAGAAATAGATAACCATAAGCAAATAGAATTGACTTTCCTACAGCAGACATTAGTGAAACGTACCCATTCTTTGCTTCTTTCAACATGTCCTTTAATTGCAGATCACTTTAATATTAATCTCAATTTGTATTTTGTTCTTATAAAGTTGCTCCTTTATTTCTTGTTTTGAAATAAGATACACATTTAAAACATGAATTTCTGTCCATTTTTAAAAATTTTATAAGCTCCTTCTCCATGAGGACAGGTCATAATTGCTTTTATCTAACTCACGTTGCATAAGCATTCAATATGCCTAGTCTGGACTTTAGACATATTATACATACTGTTACTATTCTTACTACTATGTGGTACATACTTTTCCAAAATGACATGCCACTGTACTAAACATGTCTGATCCTCCTAAAATTAACATTTTCCTTCTTATCTTTTCATTTCACCTTACCACCTTTTCAGTGATACTTTCTCAAGAGGAATTCTCAAGCTCAAATAACTTTAAAGATAGAAAAAACTGTTAGAAATGAATTATCAAATTGTATTCAAAATTTTGTATGTTTGAATGTGAGCATATCCAGAAAAGGCAGATGTAATTAGCGACAAAAAACAAAATAAATTGTTCCAATCAAGGCATCTTTTTATTATTTCATTCTGTAGGTTACTATAATTGTGAAACGTATGGATTCTGTAGTCCTTTTTGATTCCCTTTGAAAATCTCCAGTAGAAGACAAATGGGTTCGTGGGTTACAAATAATATCTCAATAGTTCATTGTAATAACATAATATTTAAATACAGTTATTTAGTTCTTTGTTTTTTAAATATTTATTTTTTGACAATTCAAGAGAGAGCATGAGCCAGGATAGGGGCAGAGAGAGAGGGAGACACAGAATCCAAAGCAGGCTCCAAGCTCTGAGCTGTCAGCACAGAGCCCAAAGTGGGGCTCGAACTCACAAGCAGTGAGATCATGACCTGAGCCAAAGTCAGATGCTTAACTGACTAAGCCACCCAGGCGCCCCTATGGTTATTTAGTTCTAAATCCACTTATAAAAGATTGTGGAACATAATATTCAGAAAATAGGCTATTTTTAGCACCTAAGACTTAATCATTAAAATTTACTTTAAAAATAAAAATTACTAACTTTAGGGGCTCCTGGGTGATTCATTTAAGTGTTCAACTTTTGATTTCAGCTCAGGTCATGACCTCACAGTTTGTGCATTCAAGCCCTGCATCGGGCTCTGCCCTGATGGTGTGGAGCCTGCTTGGGATTCTCTCTCTCCCTCTCTCTCTCTCTCTCTGTCTCTCTGTCTCTCTGTCTCTGTCCCTCCCCTGCTCATGCATGTTCTCTCTCTCTCAAACTTTAAAAAAAGTTACTTTAAAATTCCCCTGTCCTGACACAGTCCTTGACCTATTATGTGCTCTTGATACATATTTGTTGAATAAATGAACACCCAAGGTTAAAAAAAAAAAAAGTTACCTGATTCTAGTAAAGGTGGTTATCTACCATTTAATGGCTTACCGGAGCCCTTTTAGATGCATAATGAAACAATTTCCAAGAGCATATACTTTACAAAATAGACATAAGTGGTCTTTTCTGAGGGGCATATTAGAAAAAGCCTGTGGATCCTGAGAAACTTAACAGAAGACCATGGGGGGGGGGGGAAGGGGGGGAGCCAAACCATAAGAGACTCTTAAAAACTGAGAATAAAAGGGGGGGGGGGGGGGGGGGGGGGGGGGAGGAAGGGGAAAGTGGGTGATGGGCATTAAGGACGGCGCCTGTTGGGGTGAGCACTGGGTGTTGTATGGAAACCAATTTGACAATAAATTTCATGTTAAAAAAAAGAAAAATCCTGTGGACTGATAAAAGTGATTCTGATGAGGGCTCAGAAAGGAAAAGGGACCTGTAGAGAGGTTCCATTGTAGAGAATACATAAGTTATCATGTACAGAACTTTGATAGAAATATGGGTGGTGAAGACCATTCTAATGAGGTCTCAGAGGAAAATGAGGAACATGTTACTCAACAATGGAGAAAAGGTGGTTATCGTTATAAAGTGACCAAGAACTTTGCTGAATTCTGTTCATGTTCTAGTGTTTTGTGGAAGGTAGAATTTGTGAGTGATAAAATTGGATATTTATGTGAGTTTTTTTTTTTTTAACTGTAGTTGACATACAGTGTTGCATTAGTTTCGTGTGCACAGCTTAGTGATAGGACAAGCTTGTACATTATGCTAAGTTCACCACAAGTATAGCTATGATCAACATCATTGATCATGTTCCTTATGCTCTGCTTTTTATTCCAGTGACTTATTCCATAACTAGAGGCCTGTATCTCCCTGCCTACTGCACCCATTTTGCCCAACCCCTCCCCATCCCTCTGGCAACTACCAGTTCTTTGTATTTATAGTTCTGATTCTGCTTTTTGTTTGTTCATTTTTTTTAGATTCCATTTATGAGTGGGGATATATGGTATTTGTCTTTCTCAGTCTAACTTATTTTACTTGACATAATACCCTATAGGTCCACTCATGTTGTCTTAAATGGAATGATCTCATCCTTTTTATGGCTGTGTGATATTCCAGTGTGTGTGTATGTACACACATACATATATACACCATTTATTCTTTATCCATTCATGTATTAATGGGCACTTAGGTTGTTTCCAAGTCTTGCCTATTATATATAATGCTATGATGAGCATTAAATATGGAGTTGTATATATCTTTTTGAGTTAGTATTTTCATTTTCTCTGGGTAAATGCCCAATTATGCAATTATTGGATTATAAGGTATTCCTATTTTTAATTTTTTGAGGAATCTCCATATTGTTTCCCGTGGTGACTGTACCAGTTTGCATTCCTAGCAACAGTGCATAAGGGTTCCTGTTTCTCCACATCCTCACCAACACTTGTTTCTTTTTGATTTTATACATTCTAACAGGTGTGAAGTCATATCTTATTGTGGTTTTGATTTGCATTTCCCTGATGAGTGATGTTCAGCATCTTTTCATGTGCCTGTACACCATCTGTATGTCTTATTTGGAAAAGTGTCTGTCATATCTTCTGCCCATCTTTAAATTAGATTGTTCGGGTTTTTTGGTGTCGAGTTGTATAAATTTGTATACATTTTGGATATTAACCCCATAGGAGGCACATCATTTGCAAGAATCTTCTCCCATTCAGTAGATTGCCTTTTTGTTTTCTCAAAGGATTCCTTTGTTGTGCAAAAAGCTTTTTATTTTGCTATAGTCCCGATAGTTTATTTTTGCTTTCTAGAAAAATACTGTGATGGACAATGTCAGAGAAATCTCTTCTGGGATTTTGATGGTTTCAGGTCTCACATTTGGATCTTTAGTCCATTTTCGGTTTATTTTTGTGTATCATGCTCAAAAGTGATCCGGTTTCACTCTTACACATGTAGCTGGCAGTGTTCTAGCACCGCTTATTGAAGAGACTTTTCGCCATGTATATTCTCACCTCCTTTGTCCTAGATTGACCATATAATGGGGTTATTTCTGGGTTCTCGATTCTGTTCTATTGATCTATGTGCCAGTAAAATACTATTTTCATTACAGCTTTTGGTATGTATTGAAATCTGGTATTGTAATACCTGAAGCTTGTTCTTTCTCAGGAGTGCTTTGGCTAGTCACTATTCAGTGGTTCCATATACATTTCAGTAGCACTGAAGCTTTGTGAAAATTGCTGTTGCTATTTTGATAGGGATCACATTGAATTTGTATATTGCTTTGAGTAATATGGACATTTTGACAATATTCTTCCAATACGTGAACATGGAAAGTATTCCATTTGTTTGTGTCATCTTCAATTTCTGTCATCAGTGTTTTATAATTTGCAGAGTACACATCATTCACCTCCTTGATTCAGTTTATCCCAAGGTATTTTGCTCTTTTTGGTGCAAATGCAAATACTTTTTACAATTTTTCTTTATCTGACTTCATTGTATATAGAAACACTACTAATTCATATTAATTGTGTTAATTTTAATTGTATTAGTTTTGCATCCTGCCACTTTGCTAAATCTGTTTATTTTAGTGTTTTTTGGTGGGTTTTTTTTGTTTTTTTTGTTGTTTTTTTTTTTTTGTTTTGTTTTGTTTTTTGTAAAGTCTAGGATTTTCTATGCCTGTTACCAGTAAGTAGTGACAATGTAACTTCTTTATCACGGCTTCTCCTTATTTCTTGTCTGATTGCTGCGGCTAGGACTTCCAGCACTATGTGGAATAAAAGTGATGAGAGTGGACATCCTGACCTTAAAGGAAGCTCTATTTAGCTCTATCTGAGTATAATGTTGTCTGTGTGTTTTTCGCATATGGCCTTTATAATATCGAGGTATGTTTTCTCTAACTTCATTTTGTTGAGAGTTTTTATTGTGAATGGATGTTGAATTTTGTCAAATACTTCTGCATCTGTTGAGAAGACTGCATGATTTTTATCCTTTTCTTGAAGTGGTACATGTATGGCATTGGTTTTGTGAATATTAAAACATGTTGCATCTCAGTAATTTTACTTGATCATGGCAAATAACCTTTTAAATGTAGTGTTGTATGCAATTTGCTAGTATTTTGTTGAGGATTTTTGCATCTATGTTCATCAGGGATGTTTGTGGGGTCTTTTTCTGGTTTTTGTACTTTGGTAATGCCTCCTAGAATGTATTTCGAAACTCTCCTTCCTCTTCTATTTTTTTGGAATAATTTGAGAAGAATAGGTATTACTCTCCTTTAAATATTTGGTAGAATTCACATGTGGATCCATCTCATCCTGGAGTTTTATATTTTGGTAGTTTTTTGATTACTGGTCCAATTTTGTAACTTGTAATCAGCCTGTTCAGATTTTATATTTCTTCCTGGTTCAGTTTTGGAAGATTATTGTTTCTAGGAGTTTATACATTTCTCCTATGTCTTCCAGTTTGTTGTCATATAATTTTTTATAGTATTCTTTCAACATCCTTTGTATTTGTGATATTTGTTATTCTCTCATTTCTGATTTTATTTATTTGTGGTTTTTTCTCTTTTTTTTCTTGATGAGTCTGGCTAAGGGTTCGTCAGTTTTGTTTTCCAAAGAACCAGCTCTTGGTTACATTGATTTTTTTTTTCTTTTCTATTGTTTTTAGTCTATAACTCATTTATTTCTGTTATTATTTCCATTTCTATTTACCTTGGACTTTGCTCTTTTTCTAGTTCCTTTGGACATAAAGTTAGATTGAGTTTTTACTTGTTTTTGAGGTAAGCCTGTATTGCTATATGCGCTCCTCTTAGAACTGCTTTTGCTGTATCCTAGAGATTTGGGGCTGTTGTGTTTTCATTTTCATTTGTCTCCACATATTTTTTTTCTTCTTTGATTGCTTCACTGATGCATTAGTTGTTTAGTATCATGTTTAGTCTCCACATGTTTGTGATTTTCCAGTTTTTTCTTTGGATTTATTTCTCGTTTCATGCTATTTAGAAGGTAAAAGATGCATGGTATGATTTTAGTCTTCTTAAATTTATTGAGGCTTGTTTCATGGCCTAACAAGTGATCTCTTCTGGAGAATGTCGAATGTGCACCTAAAATGAATGTATATTCTATTGTTTTGAGATGGATGTTTTGTATGTATCTATTCTATCCATCTGGTCCAATGTGTGATTCAAAGACATTGCTTCCCTACTGATTTTCTATCTGGATGATCTATCCATTGATGTAAGTGGAGTGTTAAAATCCCCTACTATTGTCATATTACCACCATTAGTTTCTCTCTTTATGTCTATTAATATTCGCTTCATGTATTTAGGTGCTTCAGCATTGGGTGCATTGATCTTTACAATTGTTGATCCTCTTGTTGGATTGATCCCTTTTTTATTATGTAATGCACATTTTTATCTCTTGTTACAGTCTGTTTTAAAGATGATTTGGTTAAGTATTGTTACTCTGGCCTTATTTTCTACTTTCGTTTGTATTATGAGTGTTTTTCCATCCCTTTACTTTCAGTCTCTATGCATCTTTAGGTCTAAGATGAATCTCTTGTAGGCAGCATATAAGTCTTTTTTTTTTTTTTTATTTATCCCACTACTCTCTTGATTGGAACGTGTAGGCCATTTACATTTAAAATAATTATTGATAGGTATGTACTTAATAGCATTTTAAAATTTGTTTTATGGTTGTTTTTGTAGTTCTTTGTTCCTTTCTTGCTCTTTTTCTTTGTGATAGATGAATATCTATAGTGTTTTGACTCTGTTTTTGTCTATGAATATCTGTCATAGGTTTTGGGTTTGTGGTTACCATGAGATTCACATATAACATCCTAAGTAAATAGCATCTATATTAATTTGATGGTCCTTTAAGTTCAAACACATTATAGAACAAAAAAAATAAAAATTCTTTTCTTCCTTCTTTTCCTCTTTTTACTCCTTTCTACGTTTTATGTATAAATTGTCTTATTTTACATCTTTTATTCATAAAGTCCCATCAACATTTCTTGTAAGGCTGTTGTAGTGTTGATAAACTCCTTTATCTTTTGTTCGGAAAGCTCTTTGTCTCCTTCATATGTGAGTGATAACCTTGACTGTTAGAATATACTTGGTTGTAAATTTATTCCTTTCAGAATTTTGAATATATCCAGTGTGCCAAATTTCTGCTGAAAAATCAGTTGATAGTCTTATAAGTTTTCCCCTATACATAATTTTTGTGTCTCTTTTAAGATTCTCTCTTAATCTTTAACCTTTGATACTTTAATTTTTATGTACCATGGTGTGGACCTCTTTGGGTTCATCCTGTTTAAATTCTGCATTTCTTGGACTCGAATAAGTTCCATACACCCTTCTTTCTCTTTCTTTCTGGGGGTCATTATGCAAATGTTTGTTCACTTTATGTTCAAGAGATCTCATAATCCTCGTTTTTAAAAAAAAACTCTTTTCTCTTTAGGCTGTTTGTGTCCTTTGTATTACCCTATCATTGAAATATTCTTTTGTATCTTATGTATAGTTGAGTCCCTCTAGTTTATTTCAGTTACTGAATTCTTCAGCTCTTTTTGGTTCTTGTTACTATTCTCTCTTTATTGAAGGTCTCACTGAGTTCTTGCACTCTTTTCTCCAGCCTCGTAATTATCTTTACAGTCATTTCCTTAAATTCTTTATGCAGTGTATTGCTTATATCTAATTCACTTAATGCTTTTTCTGAGGTATTTTCCTTGTCCTTTTGGAACATATTCCTTTGTCTCCCTATTTTGTTTGACTTTCTGTATTTGTTTCTATGGATTAGGCAAAATGGCCACTTCTCCTAAAGTTGAAGAAGAGGTCTTGTGTATGGTGTCCCCTATTCATGCTGTGTGTGCTTATTCACTTTTGGTGGCTGGCTAGAGCTGTGGCTGTATATGCTAGTTACTCTTGTAAATTAGGGCTTTGTACAGAATAAAGAAAAATAATTAAAGGGAAAAGAAAAAAAGAACAAAACCAAAAAGAAGAATATATAAAAATAAGACAAATTTTAGAGTTAAAAAACATGGCTTAGTTGGTTAAGCATCTGACTCAGTTTTGGCTGAGGTCATGATCTCATGGTTTTGTGAGTCAAAGCCCCATACTGGGCTCTGTGCTGGCAGGGTGGAGCCTGCTTGGGATTCTCTCTCTCCTTCTCTGCCCCCCCCCCCCCCCCCCCCGCTCACACTGTCTCTGTCTCTCTTAAATAAGCTTTAAATTTTTTTAAAATAAAAATTTTAAAGGAAATAAGCAATACACAACTACCCTTTGTTATCTGTAGCCCAGCATCACAGGGTGGCTGGTGCGGGTTTATAAACCATGGGCTCACTGAGGTTGCAGGCTCATTGTGAGCTGGATCTTGCTTCCGTCTAGACTTTTAAGGTGGATGGGGAGAGTATATTCCTGCAGTTCCTTGGCTCTTTTAAACATGGCATTTATCTGTGCCCCAGAAAAACTAACGATGGTGTGGGCTTGAGAGCCCTGGGCTTGCTAAGGTTGCAAGCTCCCTGTGATGACAGACCCACCAATTATGGCATCTGCCCCTGCCCCTTTTGGCATCCAGACCCTGCTCCATTAGGGCTTTTGGGGTGGAAGGGAAGAGACTGTTCCCACAGTTTCTCTGCCCTTTTAAAACCCCAGCTTCTTATCTGTGCCCTAGTGACTCTAGAGATGGTATGGGCTTATAGACCCTGGGCTCACTGAGCCTACAAGACTGGCCTCTTTTGATATACAGACCCTGTTCCAGTGTAGGCGTTTAAGGCAGCGTTGGAATGTAAATTGTGTTCTTCTCCAGCCCCTCTGACCTGTAGAACTTTCTCACAGCTCCTCAGTGGAGTTCTTGTGTTCTCTTTCATATGCTAGTTGTCTTTAAACTGTAGCGCTATTTTTTCTGTGCCCAAGGATAGAGGGATCTTTTCCTTGTCCCACTTACCCCTGCCTTTCTAGCATTAGGGGTGAGGGCTCCCTTTGTTACCACATTTCCATCTCTCTTGCTGTTCTCTCACCATTCTCTCTGTCTTTGGTTGTTTAGTAGCTGTTCAGTCAGTTCTCAGTTATTCTTCAGGAGGAACTTTTCTATTCATAGGTGCAGTTTAGTGTGTTCTGTGGAGGAAGTGAATTCAGTCTTCCTACTTCACCATCTTGAACCAGAAACCTAGCTGGAGGAGATTTCTAAGCAGTGTTGAAGCAGTGACTTATTTCCTCCTGACAGCCTATAATAGAATGCAAGGAGAGAGAAATAAATTGAAGGATTTGTTAAGCAATAAGAAAAAAGGAGCTAGATTTTAGAGATCTGAAAAAGTTTTCAGCTGATCTGTTTGCCCCCCAAAAACGAGAAAGCATGTTCCAAAGAGAACACTCAGAGTGTGACTGACTGCCCATGTAGATAAGGAAATTACAGTGGATATAAACCATAGACCTAATCAGCCATCTAATAGAAACCAGGAATAGAGATGGGATTAAACCAGCAGGAATACTGCCAGCTGGGACTAAAGAGAACACAGCTAAGTGGCATGAAATTAGAAAGGCTGCTGGACTTCTATAGGACAATATAATAAAGTTTTTTGTTTGTGGACTTGAGCTATTCTTTACAAAAAGGGGAGAATGGCCCTAAACTCAATGCAGATCTCATTAGGGCCACTACCTCAGGCCAGCCTGGCCCTGAAGCCATGAAATTAGGGTTTACCCAGAGCCATAGGAGTGCAACCTCTGCCCAGCAGAATATTATAATTTATATCAATATTGACAGGATATTTTGCTGGCAACAGTGTTCACAATCTATTTTTTCCACCTTAAAGGAGTACTCATTGAATAAAAACTTGGCAAAGAATGAAATTATTTTGATTACTGTTTTCTCTTAATCATTAATTATCTATGTGATTTTTTTTGTTGGGTCCTGTCATTCTCTCTGCCTGGGAATTTTTATGAAGACAATAATACTTAATCTATATACTCCCTAGGGTTGTTGTGAGCAAAATAACTGTGGTAATACTGTAATTTTGGAAATGTGAATGACAAAATATAAGATACATCATTGTTGGTGCAATTTTAGCAGTTTAAATAAATTTGATTATTTGAGTAATGATAGTTATATTTAAATATAGTTCTGGATATGCAAGTTGTTAGTGTGTGAATGTTTTTGCCTTCTCTGCTGGATATGCAATTTGTTAGTGTGTGAATGTTTTTGCTTCTTGGTACATTAGTGTTCATTGTACATCTTAAAATGTAAGATGGAGATTTTCTTGGAGCAGAAAATGTTCTTTAAATTATTACCTCTTACATAAGAATTTAAGTTCTAAAGGTAAACGTGTTTTAGCTTTAGTCTTAGAAAAACCTACTTATAATTGTTTGTCTCCCACTGCTAATGTCACTTAAGGTGTAAAGAATGATTTTATATTAATCCTGAAAACATCACCTTGACATTTAAAGGGAAAGAAAACATTTTATGAGACTGCAAATGAGCACTTAAGATATTGAAATGTCTCTTTGATGAAAAAGCAAAATGCTCTTTTGTTTTTCTTAAAAATGCTAACTTTCGTCTCCAAAGTAACATATGTCAGAGCATCCTACATAGATTTGAGGTGAAGAAGCCAGCCTATAACTCTTCAAAGTATCGTTGGGTTTTGCTGTGAACTAAAGCTATTTTTTATCTTGAAAGATGGACCTACTTAGGAAATAATTTTCAAGATGTCTGCTTTGGGAATGAGCAAATTATGCTTTGAGGAAAAACAGTAGACAAAGCAACCATTTTTTCAGTGACATTTGTTTATTTAATGGGACTATACATTTTGTGGGCATCTGACAGACAGATGCATTTATCCTCTTCAAACAGAGGTTCATAATGTTTGAGCCACAGGAGGATGACAATTGAGGCTTCAAGAGGGAGGATGATATTGAGGCATCAGGACATCAAAATGGGTCTGGGAATCCATATGCATGACTACAGACTGAATAGTTCATTTTTCAAGTGTATGCTGATATTTATATTGCTTTGCCAATATATACACTCAAATTCATTTGCCACTTGCCGTTATCAATTAATCTGTTGCTACCAAAATCACAACTGCTATCAGTTGAATACCTACATACTTTTTTTTTTTTTTGGAAAAATTTAACTCAAATTCATTAAAGAGGTCATTAGACTCAAGTGGCCCCTAATGCCGTGGTACCCTACCTAAGCAAACTAAACCCTAAGCTCGTTAGTTTCTTAAGGTTACAAAATTAAAACCTAAGGACAGCTAATTCCAAACAGCCAACAAGGCTTTAAGCTATGGCCAATCCATAATTTTCTTACTTGGCTTCTGCCTATTCTGTCTGAAAGCATCTCCCCCAAGTTCCTGTCATGGAGCACTCCGAACTGTTTCACATCTGGAGCTGCTTGGTAGGAATGAATTTTGGCTCAAGTAAGTTCTGAAAGCTTTTAATATGTCTTAGTTTATTTAAAAAAAAAAATTAATGTTAATTTTTGAGAGAGACAGAGAGCGTGAGCTGAGGAGGGACAGAGAGAAAGGGAGACCAGAATCCGAAGCAGGTTCCAGGCTCTGAGCTGTCAGCACAGAGTAGTGTAGGGCTCGAACTCACTGAGCCCGGAGATCATGACCTGAATCGAAGTCCGGACACTTAATTGACTGAGTCACCCAGGTGTGCCTCATCTTAGTTTACTTTTAACACTACTGTCTAAAACTAATACAGAAATTAAGAATTGAGAGGTTACAGAGCTTAGAGAGTGGTCAAAACAATCTGTAAATAAAATATAGTCAGATCAGTGTCCTTTTGAATTTCCAATAACTTATATGAAAAGTAAAAATTGCCCTTATAGTTGAAAAGGAAACTTTAAGCCAAATCAATCTACATAGCAAAAATTGAATCTTTATTTCTTTGTGTGTGTTTTACTTCTTTTAGCTATCTATAGGTTGTGATAGGAATTATGTTAATACAATCAAAGCTTCCTAGGACTTGAGAATGTTCAAACATTTACTGATTCAACAGTATTTATTGAGCAACAAGTATTTATAGCCACTGTCTTAAAGCACTTCAGGTAAACTAAAGAATAACAAAATTGTGGTTCATTTTCTTACAGATCCTAGTCTAAAAGAATTGTGGAAATTAGGATAAGCAATACAATCAGGAAAAATCTAAAACTAAAGGAAAATGAGTGGTAATAAATAGGACAAAGATTTTTAATGTATGAAGAACTCATAAAAGCCGATAACAAAAGCACAAAAACACTAATGTTAAAAATTGTCAGAATCAGGAATTAGACAAAAATGTGAATAATGAATGGGGAGAAGAGGCCAATGTTCAACTCACTTCCTGTAAATAAAATAAAGTGCACCTCTTTTAATACCTCTTCTCTGACAGTTGGCCTATATAAGGTTGTTAAGGGAAAGTTCAGTCTGGCTGTCTCACACAAAGTTTCTGTACTTCAGTATAACTTTTTTCAATATTACAAAGTTCATTACAATATGAACAATGTTTTTTCCTATAAGTACAAAAGTAGTAAAGTTCAAACCAATATTTATAGCAAGACATTTAATAAGAAATATTAATATATTCTTTGTAGTTTTGTATACAGTTCTTCAGTTTCCCGAGACCTTGATCTCTGAGGAGAAGGGAAGAAGAGGTAAAGGAACAGGTTGACAGACATGACATAAGGATCTTTGGAACAAGGCATTTACTCTCTAACCTCTGGTATCCAAAATGGAGTTTTTGAGTACACATCAGAAATATTCTTGAATTGCCAGGATTTGTGAAGAAAAACCCATTTTTCTGAATTTTTAAGGACCTCTCAGAAGGCAGGTCTCAGGGGAAACAACGGATATTTTACAACCAGAGAAGACCTCTCCTCTGCCCCTGATATAGGCTATGAGGCAGCAGGAGACCTGAGGGGGTCGACAATGATGATGATCACATCATGTGGTCCTCACGTAGGCCCCAGTCTCTCCCTATCTCCTGTGAGGTGATACAGAGTTGCTAGCAGGCTAAGTCTGGAAACAAGGAAAAGAGGTAAATGTCTGGGACATGGGTTCACCAAACTCTTCATTCCAAAATGCCAGTGAGGACCCCATCATGATTTAGTTGTCACTAATCAGGACCCAGGCCAAACCAGGAAGGAACCAAAGGATACCAGCTGTATCTGAAGAGTTCTTTCCCACTTTGATGTAGACACAGTAAGCCCTGATTGTAAAGTCTTATGCCAGTCGGAAGCCTCCTGAAATTGACACTCAAGACTTAAGATTTAATTCTATTCCCAGAGAGCAGGCAACACATTTCACTTTTTAGTTATCTCTTAGGTCACTCTCACCATGGGTTTTGGTCTTATTCTTCATTACAACTGAATTCATTACAATTAGCTAGACCTTTTATGAATTACATCTTCATCTAGTGAGTTCTTTTTATTTGAAGCTCTGCTCTATAGGTTTTTTTTTTGTTTTTTTTTGTTTTTTTTTTTACAAAATACTAACCAATGAATAAATTGTTTTATAATATAATTTAGACCTCCCCACGTTATTTTATATCACTGTTGACTGAGGCATGGAATCATTAAAAACTGATTGGGGATGCATTTTCAATTCCTGTCATAGCAAGACTAGCTTCAGACCCTTCATGTTATCCCCTCTAACAAAGGTGTTAGTGATACTTAATTTTGTATTTAAATTTTTCAAATGCTTATTTTTGAGAGAGAAAGAGAATGAGTGGGGAAGGGGCAGAAAGAGAGGGAGACATAGAATGTTAAGCAGATTTCTGGCTCCAAGCTATCAGCAGAGAGCCTTACACAGGGCTCAGACTCATGAACCGCAAGATCATGACCTGAGACAAAGTGGGACACTTGAAACCCTGCTTAACTTTGTATTTAAATGCCAGGACTTCAGTATATAATACTCCATGACTCTTTAATCATGAATATTGTGCTGTTAAAGAACAGTAAACACTTCTGCATTTGATTTCATAATTATATTTTTCAATAAGATATAGCAAACCAAATAACATGCTTTCATATAGATAACTTTAGTGTATCCTAATGAGTACTTGAACTTATTAAAACCTACCCATTATTTTGCAATATCATGTGTTGGTCAGAACCTTAAAATTCTGTGTAACTAGTAGAAAACCCATTTTAACTTCTCATATATCAACACTAATATAGGAAATATTTCTCCCATTACTAAGTATTATTTTTCATCCCGGTTCACAGGCCTTCTGTTTTTAAAGATATTCATTATTGGTCGATATCATGGTTAATTTGCAATATTTGTACAAAAGAACAAATGAACATTGGCCAAATCTGAGATCTGATAAGTATCAGAGTAACTAGATATAAAATTTCATCTTTCCAGAAGGTAAACTAAAGATGTGTCTTTAAAAGATGAATTTGCCCCATTTTAGGGAAGACGTGGACAGTAGAGTCAGTTCTACCATAGATTAATATCTAGTGATTACAGAGTCCTTAGCCTTCCTCCTTGAACGATGGACCTCATCTCCTCAAATGCAGGCTTTGATTAAAAAGAAGATAAATGAAAACTATTTTCTTGGTTCTTTCCTGCCCATTTCTGAACCGACATACCCATTTAAATTCCATTTATTTCTCTTTCTTAAGTGCTCATACCTCCCATCCCCACAACATATTTTCACCTTTCTTTTAGTCTCTGCGCTAGTTCAGACCCTGTGAAAAGAATGCACAAGATCGCTCTGTTTCAAAACTAATTAGAAAAATAAGGGGCAAAAACTTTCATGGAAGAACAAGCCAGAAAAAACTTGGATAAGAGAGAGCTCTCAGGGGAGTCCTAATTGGGACTAGTTGGGAAGGCCTGGAAATAGCTTGCTCTATTTTTGCAAGTGAAAAAGTTCTGCACTGGTAGAAGAGCCCAGAGACTTTGACAAGATTCACAGGTTTTCATTCTAGCTCTGATGCTTAGCTGTGTCACCTCCACAGGACTTGTAACCTTTCATTATGAGATAATGCCTATCTCACAGGTTTTAGGATTGTTTCAGATAATTTGTATACTGAGACTTTATGAAATTGTAGTATGTTGGTGTAAGTTATTAAGTGAGAAAGGTAGGGGCTCAGTATTATTAAATGGTTAGTTTACTTGGGTCAGTACTTTTATAAATAACTATTGGCCCTTGTTATATTTTTTTTTGTAAGTTTATTTATTTTGAGAGAGAGCAAGTCAGGGAAAGGGTAGGCAGGTGGAAGAGGGAAAGAAAATCCCAAGCAGGCTTTGCACCATAAGTTTGGAGCCGGATGTGGGCTCGAGCTCATGAACTGTGAGATCATGACCTGAGCCAAAGTCAGATGCTTAACCAACTGAGCCACCCAGGCACCCCCATTTTATTCTTGATAAATGTTTTCCTGTATGAGTTCTTCTCTGGGTTCATGAGAAAAAAATGATTGTACAAGTCCGTTCACTTAATGTTATTGAGTGCTTACTGTGTATCAGTCATTGTGCTAGGAAATTTGAGTGCATTATTTTCCAATGTTATTCCAGTAACTTTATATGGATGTCACTTTCTCTACATAGAAAACAGTGGCCTGAATAAATGAATCAGGATAATATTTTTATATATTACACTATTGTGTTTTCCCCTATATATTTTTTGTTCCTCATGCATCCATATGTTAGGATATTTTATGGACAACACTTCAATAAGTCACCACAGAATTTTGTAATACTGGTTAAAAAAAAAAAAACCTCATTTCTTTCAAAACTATAGTTTGAGTAAGTAATAGTATTAATTTGTTTTGACTTTTTACTCTATAATATTGAGTTTTTAAAGTATCTTACATTATTTCATTTAATCCTCTGTAAAACACAAGGAGGTACATGCTATGGTCATACACATTTTATAAAGCTGTACTGTGGTACTATAAAAAACCTTACACAGACCTGAAATAAGGTACCTTTCCCAGGTTACATGGATGTTAAGAAGTAGAATGAGGCTTCAGAAGTTGAATCTTTACCCCCAAGGGAAGGCCTCGGTGACGGGAGAGATACTTATGCCCTGTATTCTTCGGATTTTTAGATTAGCCTAACTAAAGAAATAATTTTTTAAAATCTTGGAGGCCTGAAGATCCAGTGCACCTGTGCCTTTATACTGCAGTTAGCAAAGAAATTGCAAGAGTCCCAAGTTCCTCTAAGGGCACCATCAGACCAGAGTAGAAGAAATGTTAGCACGGTATGTCTAGGTAGATGGTCCAAATGCAACTTGTTGACCTCCTATCATATTCAGATGTCTCCAGCATTGAAAGTAAAGTAGTATGACTTTTTCCTGATCCGTAGAAAAGCACAGAGAATGGAGCATGTCACAACTCTGCTAAATTTCTGAGAGCTCCAGAAAAGCACAAGATCAGCCAAATCTTTACAGGGCCTCTCAGGTGGGGAAGAGAAGAGGTGGAAGTTGCAGAAGTAACTGAGAGAGCTGCCCACACCAGTGCCTGCATGGACAGAAACAAGAGGGCACAATGGAATAAACCACCAACCATAGTTTTCCATGAAGCTATTGAAGGTGAAGGTTCAGAGCTCCTCACTTGCACAAGATCCTGTAAAGACACGAAATGTATTGAAATTGCCTTATTATTTTCCAGCACTCTAATT
>NW_026058027.1:0-87910 GCF_023721935.1 Panthera uncia | reverse complement strand
TAACAATGAAGCAACAGAAAGACAAATGAAGAAACTGATCCCATTCACAATTGCACCAAGAAGCATAAAATACCTAGGAATAAATCTAACCAAAGATGTAAAAGATCTGTATGCTGAAAACTATAGAAAGCTTATGAAGGTAATTGAAGAAGATATAAAGAAATGGAAAGACATTCCCTGCTCATGGATTGGAAGAATAAATATTGTCAAAATGTCAATACTACCCAAAGCTATCTACACATTCAATGCAATCCCAATCAAAATTGCACCAGCATTCTTCTCGAAACTAGAACAAGCAATCCTAAAATTCATATGGAACCACAAAAGGCCCCAAATAGCCAAAGTAATTTTGAAGAAGAAGACCAAAGCAGGAGGCATCACAATCCCAGACTTTAGCCTCTACTACAAAGCTGTCATCATCAAGACAGCATGGTATTGGCATAAAAACAGACACATAGACCAATGGAATAGAATAGAAACCCCAGAACTAGACCCACAAACGTATGGCCAACTCATCTTTGACAAAGCAGGGAAGAACATCCAATGGAAAAAAGACAGTCTCTTTAACAAATGGTGCTGGGAGAACTGGACAGCAACATGCAGAAGGTTGAAACTAGACCACTTTCTCACACCATTCACAAAAATAAACTCAAAATGGATAAAGGACCTGAATGTGAGACAGGAAACCATCAAAACCTTAGAGGAGAAAGCAGGAAAAGACCTCTCTGACCTCAGCTGTAGCAGTCTCTTACTCGGCACATCCCCAAAGGCAAGGGAATTAAAAGCAAAAGTGAATTACTGGGACCTTATGAAGATAAAAAGCTTCTGCACAGCAAAGGAAACAACCAACAAAACTAAAAGGCAACCAACGGAATGGGAAAAGATATTTGCAAATGACACATCGGACAAAGGGCTAGTATCCAAAATCTATAAAGAGCTCACCAAACTCCACACCCGAAAAACAAATAACCCAGTGAAGAAATGGGCAGAAAACATGAATAGACACTTCTCTAAAGAAGACATCCGGATGGCCAACAGGCACATGAAAAGATGTTCAACGTCGCTCCTCATCAGGGAAATACAAATCAAAACCACCCTCAGATACCACCTCACGCCAGTCAGAGTGGCCAAAATGAAGAAATCAGGAGACTATAGATGCTGGAGAGGATGTGGAGAAACAGGAACCCTCTTGCACTGTTGGTGGGAATGCAAATTGGTGCAGCCGCTCTGGAAGGCAGTGTGGAGGTTCCTCAGAAAATTAAAAATAGACCTACCCTATGACCCAGCAATAGCACTGCTAGGAATTTATCCAAGGGATACAGGAGTACTGATGCATAGGGGCACTTGTACCCCAATGTTTATAGCGGCACTCTCAACAATAGCCAAATTATGGAAAGAGCCTAAATGTCCATCAACTGATGAATGGATAAAGAAATTGTGGTTTATATACACAATGGAATACTACGTGGCAATGAGAAAGAATGAAATATGGCCTTTTGTAGCAACGTGGATGGAACTGGAGAGTGTAATGCTAAGTGAAATAAGCCATACAGAGAAAGACAGATACCATATGGTTTCACTCTTATGTGGATCCTGAGAAACGTAACAGAAACCCATGGGGGAGGGGAAGGAAAAAAAAAAAAAAAGAGGTTAGAGTGGGAGAGAGCCAAAGCATAAGAGACTGTTAAAAACTGAGAACAAACTGAGGGTTGATGGGGGGTGGGAGGGAGGGCAGGGTGGGTGATGGGTATTGAGGAGGGCACCTTTTGGGATGAGCACTGGGTGTTGTATGGAAACCAATTTGACAGTAAATTTCATATATTAAAAAATAAATAAATAAATAAACACATAATATCTATGAAGCACATTAGAGTGAAGTGCAAGGAAAAGGAGTATGCCTGTAAGTCCTCTGCTAATAGTGACCATACTTCCCAATTTGGATTCTTTTTATTTCTTTTTCTTGCCTAATTGCTCTGGCTAGAACTTCCAGTACTATGCTAGATAAAAGTGGTGGAAGTTAGGATCCTTTTCTTGTTCCTGATCTTAGAGAAAAAGCTTTCAGCTTTTCATGGTTAAGTATGCATTAGCTGTGTGCTTGTCATATATGGCCATTATTATGTTGGAGTACATTCCCTCTATACATATGTTGAGAATTTTTTTTTATCATAAATGGATGTTGAATTTTAGCAAATGATTTTTCTGCATCTATGGAGATTCTATCATTTTTAATCCTTCCTCTTGTAAATGTGTATCAATTTGATTTTGTGGATCATTTTATCCCTGAAATTAATCCCATTTATTATAGTGTATAATTCTTTTAATCTGTGGTTAAGTTCATTTTGATAATTGAAGATCTTTGCATGTTGATTATGGACACTGGCTTATAATTTTCTTGTGGTGTCTTTGTCTGATTTTGGTATCAGGCTAGTACTGGCCTTGTGAAATGAATATGGAAGTGTTCCCTCTTAAATATATATTTTAAGGAACATTTAAGATTAGCATTCTTTTTAAAAAGCATGGTAGAATTCACCAGTGAAACCGTCTGGTCCTGGACTTTTGGGATGTCTTCTATTACTGATTCAATCCCCTTATTAGTTATTAGTCTGTTCAGATTTCTATTTATTCATGATTTAGTAGGTTATATGTTTCTAGGAATTTATCCAATTTTTTTCCAGGTTTGTGGGAATCTTCACTAAAGACACAGTGGATAAGTCATTTGAAAAATGGTGAAATGAGACATAGAATCAACTAAGTCATTATTACCTTATTTAAATACCCCTGTAGTGTGTTGCTTTCTCCCCCTTAACCTCTTTTCACATTTGCTATATTTCTATTCACTTACATGATACAGCAACATTTTGTTTCACAGTACATCTTTCATATCTTTACATACCTGAAATACCTGTTTTTATACACAGCTGTCACGGTTATTTCTTAAATCTAATGTTCTCAAGCATGTCTTGAAGTTCTTGAAATGTCTGAAATTTTTATAAATCATTGAATGGTAGATTCACAATAACTACTTGAATGCATGAATGAAGAAAGAATAAGTGCGTGTGCTTATGTGCTATTCTACATGATTTACCTGGTGTTACATATTAAAACCTGTGACATAGGTAAATTATCTCCTTATTACAGGTGATACCAACTGAGTGCCCACACTGTTAGTAATTCAGAGCCAATATTCAAACCCAGATACCTTTAGACAAAGTCATTTCTATTAACCATTATGCTATGAATGAATTAAGCTCAATAAATGAATAACTGGAACTACATAGTTTAAGGTCTATCCATTTTTCAATGAATTGTTTAGCTCTAATAAGTTGGGCTGCTTTATGTTGCATTGTGACACCTTAATGGAGTTTGGTAAAATGCACATTAATAGTAAACGTTGAAATCTCTCCTTGAGTCCTGCATCAGTTTATAAACATGTTAGGTGTGATTTCTTCAATTTGAGGGGTCCTATCTTATGGGATGTGTGGACAATGCAAATACTCTGCCAATTTCAATACTAGTAGCGCTACAAGGATGAGGAAAAGTAACAGTTGAGAAATTACATCATTATGGATGCAATTTCCTCAACATCTTTTAAATGTACCTAACCAAAGATTGATAGCCCATTTAATGAGCAATCTGTTCTGATGCTGAATGTGCATGATGCTATTATATGAAATGGAAACAACTGGAGATGTGTCAGAAATGCACTTTACAACATTAGTTGAAAATGCCATTGATCACTATCACACTGTGTTTGACCCCAAGAATTACCTCTGCAGCAAGCAAAACAGATGACCTGTAAAAGTTTTAAGTAAAATCCATGTTATTAAAAAATGGCTCCTTCACTGAGAAAGTGTCATTATCTTTGAAGCAATATGCCAATGTAACATCTCCTGATACATAAAGGAAAGCAACCATTTTAGTAAATGGTGTTGTCTTATCCTTTGGATCTACCAGGCACTCATGTGGTAAGCTGCTGCATATATTTTATTCTTAGAACTATAAATTCTACCTGGTTTCTTCTAAACTGCAACTTATTTACTGGAAATTTATACAGAAATCATTCTTGACTGGTGAAACAGAAGAAACAGAGGTCATTTATTGCTTTATGGAATGCCAGCTCATACCGAGGAAGAAGCAGCTTATAATGAACAGGAGTTTAGCTTTAGTGGATCTCAAATGATTCCTTTCAGTTTCCGTTTTCACATCAACTACTAATTGATAGGTCTGACTGATTAAATTTAGTAAAAAGGGCCATCACAGCAGCTGGAAGCAGAGAATCAAATCATAATCATTTGGTTGAAACAAGAATTGACAAACTCAGAGGTCTTAGCTTTTGACTTTAATTCTCCTCGACCCCCCAATGGGGACTAAGGGAGGATAGAGGTGCTAATTGAGCCAAAAGGCCATTCATAAAACTACCAGGGAGGATGGCACAATTTTCCTAAAGCATGAAGATGATTAGCTAATTTGGAGAGGGAATTGAAGGAGTTTGGGGTCATGTCCTTGGCTGATCTTAAGATCAGCCAAGGACCTGATCTTGTTACCACCCTAAGAGTGAAAATTGGTAATTTCGGAGAAAATAAAAACAGAAAAAGACAGGGTTATTTGAGGTACTATTAAATGATTCCAATTAAAGAGAACACAGAAAAACTTAAATATTTTTAGTATGTAAAATAAGAGTATCCAAGAATTTACATGGAAAATCTGTAGTTCCCACTCCCTTTATAACTGAGTACCCAGAGGCCGTGTCATTTAACCATATCTGTTATTGGTTACTCTGATGGTAATGACCTTATTTTAAAAATATATGCATATAGAGCTCTTTCATAATTTTGTCCATTGTTTTTGACTCCTATGAAAGTTAAGGGTGCAACTCTTTATTTGCCACTTGGCTTCTTGCCTCATACCCACTCAACCAAAATCACTTTTAGGGTTTCGATTGATTTGTTTGTAAATGTAAATGATACGTATTCTGTTTCTAGTTTAATCTCCCTTTAGACATCCTTTGTATTTACGTTTAGTTGACAGTGTTATATTTTAGGTATGCAACATAGTGATTCAACAATTCTATACATTACCCAAATGCTCACCAAGCTTAGTTACCATCTGTCACCATACAACATTGCAACAGTTCTTACTGTGTTCTCTGTGATGTGTTTCCATCTCACTTAGTTTATAACCAAAGGTACCTCTTAATCCACTTATTTCATTCATCACCTACTCTTCTTCCTTTTGGCAACCTCAAATTTCCCTGTAATTATGAGTCTATTTTTCCCATTTTGCTTTTTAGGATCCAGATATAAGTGAAATCATACAGTATTTCTCTTTCTCTGACTTTCCCTAGCACAATACCCTCTAGATCCTTCCACGTTGCTATGGATGGCAAGATTTCATTCCATTTTGTGGCTGAGTACTATTTCTATCACATCTAAGCCATTCATCTATCCACGGACATTTCTGTAGAATCTATATCTTGGCTATTATACAATATATGCTGCAATAAATAAGGGCATATATATTTTTTAAGTAGCATTTCTATTTTGAGTAAATATCTAGCAGAATTACTAAATAGTAGGGTATTTCTATTTTCTGAGGAATCTCTGTATTGTTTGCCACAGTGGTTCTACCAATTGACATTTTCACCAACCATACACAAGGGTTCCCTTTTTTCTCCACATTCTCACCAACACTTGCTGTTTTCACATTTCATAAAGGTAGTCTCTTACTGGTGTGAGAGAATGTAGTTTTGATTTGTATTTCCTAATAACCAATAAACATCTTTTCCTGTGTCTGCTGTCAATCTGCATGTTGTCTTTGAAAATGTCTTTTCAGATCTTTTCATTTTTTTTAAACTTAAAAAATTTTTAAATACTTTTGAGAGAGACATAGCATGAGCAGGGGAGGGGCAGAGACAGAATGAGACTCAGAATCTGAAGCAGGCTCCAGGCTCCAAGTTATCAGCACAGAGCCCAATGTGGGGCTTACACTCGTGAACCGCATGATCATTACCTGAAGCTGAAGTCGGACACTTAACTGAGCCACCTAGGCATCTGTGCCCATTTTTTGATTGCGTTATTGGGGGGTGGGGGTGAGTTCTAGCTCCTATGTTTTTGGATATTAATCTTTTATTAGATATATCCTTTGCATTTCTCTTCCATTTAGTAGGCTGCCTTTTGGTCTTGATGCTTTCCTTCACTGTGCAGAAACTTTTTAATTTTTGCTTTGGTTTCCCTTGCTTGAAGATACCTATCTAGAAAAATGTTGCTAAGGCTGATGTCCAAAAGATTACAGCCTGTGTAGATGTTTTTAGGAATTTAATGGTTTCGGATCTTATATTTAGGTCTTTAATCCATTTTGAGTTTATTTTTGTGTACGGTATTAAAATAAAGTGGTCTAGTTTCATCCTTTTGTATGTAGCTGTTTGTTATCCAAACACCATTTACTGAAGAGAATCTTTCCCACATCCTATGTTTTTGCTGCCTTTGTCACAGACTAATTGACCATATTAACGTGGGTTTACTTCTTGCCTTCCTTTCCTGTTCCACTGTTCTATGTGTCTATTTTTGTGCTGATACCATACCATTTTGATTACTATAAATTTGTAGCATACATTGAAATCTGGTATTGTGACACCTCCAATTTTGTTTTTCTTAAAATCATTTTGTCTACTTGGATCTTCTGTATTTCCATACAGATTTTAGGATTATTCTACATCTGTGAAAAATATTGCTGGCTTGTTGATCAGGATTGCACTGAATCTCTAGGTTGTTTTGGGTAACATGGACATTGTAACAATATTCTTGGGATCCATGAGCATGGTATATCTTTGCATTTTTGTCCTTTTCTATTTTTTTCACCATTGTCTTAGTTTTAAGTGTACCAGTTTTTCATCTCCTTTTTTAAATTTACTCTTAGGCACTTTATTCTTTTTGATGCATTTGTAAATGGGATTATTTTCTTAATTTCTCTTCTACTTTATTGTACAGAAGTGCAATGGATTTCTGTATATTGATTTTTCCTGAAACTTTACTGAATTGATTTATTCTAATAGTTTCTGGATGGAGGCTTTAGGGTTTTCTGTATAGAATGTCACCTATAAATAGTGGAAGTTTTCTCCTTTGTCAATTTGAATGCCTTTTATTTCTTGCCTTCTGAAGCTAGGACTTAAGATATTATGTTGAATAAAAGCGGTGAGAGTGGACATCTTTGTCTTGTTATCTTGGAAGTGCTTTCAATTTTTCACCACCAAGTGTAATGTTAGCTGATGTTAGCATTTGCATATATGACCTTTAGTACGCTGAGGTATGTTTCCTCTAAACCCACTTGGTTGGGAGCTTTTATCATGAACTCATAGTTTTACAAGTGCTTTTTCTGCATCTGTTGAGATGATTCTATAGTTTTATCCTTTATTGTGTTAATGTGGCATATAATGTTCACTTATTGATATTGACCCATCCTTTATCCCCAGAATACTCCTACTTGATCATGATGGATGATGCTTCTAATATATGGTTGAATTTGCTTGCTAATATTTTGTTAGATTTTTGCATCTATATTCATCAGGGATATTGGCCTGTAGTGTTTGTTATGTAGTGTTTGTGCTTTTGGTATCAGGGTAATATTGGCCTCATAGAACGAATTTGGATGCATTCCTTCCTCTTCTGTTTTGGGAGTCGTTTGAGAAAGACTGGTATTAACTTTTTTAAATGTTTGATAGTAGTCACCTGTGAGTCCATTTGATGCTAGACTTTTCTTCAGCAGTTTTTTGATTACCCCTTCGATTTCATTACTTGCAATCAGTCTGTTCAGATTTTCTATTTCTTCCAAATTCAGTCTTGGAAGATTGTATGTTTTTAGGAACTTATCCATTTCTTCTAGGATGTTCAATTTGTTAGTATACACATTTTGTCTCTTACAATCCTTTGTATTTCTGTGGTGTTCTGTTTTCTGATTTTGATTCCTTTTTGTTTTAATTTTTTAATGTTTATTTTTGAGAACGAGAGAGTGGGGGAAGGTCAGAGAGAGTGGGAGACACAGAATCTGAAGCAGGCCCCAAGCTCTGAGCTGTCAGCAGAGACCCCGATGCGGGGCTGGAAGTCATGAACCATGAGATCATGACTTGAATGTAAGTCGGATGCTTAACCAACTGAGCCACCCAGGCGCCTCATTTTTTAAAATATTTTTTAAAATATTTTTTAAGTGTTTATTTTTGAGAGAGAATAGGTGAGAGGGAGGGGCAAAGAGAGGGAGACAGAATCCCAAGCAGACTCTGTGTTGTCAATACAGAGGCTGATGCTGGGCTCAAACTCAGGAACTGTGAGATCATGACCTAACTGACTGAGCCACCCAGGCCCCCCTCAGGGTCCTTTCTTTTGTTTTTTCCCCTTGATGAGTCTGGTTAAAGGTTACTCCATTTTGATTATCTTTTCAAAGAACCAGCTCTTGGTTTCATTCATCTTTTTTGTTTTTGTTTTTGTTTTTAGTCCCTATTTCAGTTACTCTGCTTTGATCTTTATTATTTCCTTCCTTCTACTAACTTTGGGCTTTGTTCTTTTCTAGTTCCTTGAGAGGTATGGTTAGATTGTTTAAGTGAAATTTGTTTAAGCAGGACTTATCACCCTAAACTTCCATCTTATTTTTCCTTGTGTCTCAAAGACGTTAGGTCATTATTTCTATTTTTGTCACCATGTATTATTTCCTCTTTGATTTCTGTGACCCATTGGTTACTTAGTTACATGCTTAGCCTGTTTCTTCCACTTTCTTGTAACATGTAGTTTCATACAGTTGTGGTCAGAAAAGATGCCTCATACATTTTGGCCTTAAATATATGGAGACTTGTTTTTGTGGCCTAACATGTGATTTCTCTTGGGGACTGTTTCCTATGTACTTAAAGAATGTACTACTGTATTGTTTCTGGATGGGATGTTCTATAAATATCTGTTAAGTCCATTTGGACTAATGTTTCATTCAAAGCCAATGTTTCCTTTTTGATTTTGTCTGAATGATCTATCCATTGATGTAAGTGGGGTATTAAAGTCTACTATTACTGTATTACTATCGATTTCTCCCTTTGTCTTTAATACTTGCTTTATATAATTTATGTGCTCCTATGTTGAATGCATAGGTATTTACTACTGTTCTATCCTCTTTTTGGATAGACCCCTGGCTAAAGCTGAACTTGGCACTGGCTGGAGGGGTTCTGGGGTGCTCTGTACAGGGGGTGCCATTGCAGGACAGCTGGAGCTGTAGCAGGTATGAGCTCTCTGCAGGGTTGTCCTGGCTAGTCACGTGGAAGTAAGGTGGGTGCTGGACTGAGGTATCCCAGGGTGCTTTGTATCTCTGCCACCTTGCTGAGACAGCTGAAGCTGTAATGGGCTTGGTTTGGGGGTGTCCTGGTGCATGCCACACTAGAGCCTCTGTGGTAGGATGGCTGGACTTTGGGAATGGGTGGGGGAACCTGCTTTGGGGAAATGGTTGCTTAGATGCCCAGGGAAATGTATACAATACCATTTACTAGCACCTTCAACCCTGGAGAATGTTACAGCCGTTCCCCTGTCATTTAGCAGATATTTTAGAATTAGTTCACTTCCAGTCCAGTTGCCCTTTAAATCACAGCTTTTTTCCCTATGCCTCAGAGTAAGCAAATGGACTCATGGTCCCTCTGTGCTATCATCCCTACTGCAGTTCGCAGTGTTGAAGGTGGTGGTCCTGTCATTACCACGTTTTGTGTCTAGCCTCCTGTTCTCTGTGCATCCCTCTATCCTTGTGTAGTCAGCTGTTCAGCCCTTCCTCAGGAGGAATTGCTCTGTAATTGTAAATTCAGTGTGTCTATGGAGATGGTGAGTTCATGGTCTTTCTATACCACCATTTGGATTCCTTTCCCTCATTCTCTCTTAATTACTGACCAGGTATGAATATTAACATACCTGTAACAGCTCCACATTTCCACACCATTCCCCACTTCATTTTTTAACATTTGTAGTTTCCCAGGGTAATTTCTCAGGGTAATTTTTTTTTTAAGAATAACTATTTATTGAATTCTTGGTCCATAGATAATTTGTAAAGGTTGAAAATAAGAATTTACATGAATCTGACAAAATACTTTTCATTGCAAAATATACAGAAATGAAAAACACTCTTAGTTTCTCTAAGGTTCTATGTAAGGACAAAAAACGTAGGAAAATGTTTCTAACATCAAGGACAAATTATATTCCATTAATTGTTCCAAATAATGACATATTTTACTTTGGCTCATATGTATTCCTTGACTTTCCAATACTTGAATTTGTTTTTTTGTTTCAAATTGGTTTTCCTTAATTTCCTAATTGTAAATTCTTCTATCTTGTAATAATAATAAAAAAAAAAGACAATTCATTGTATGGATGACAAAATCTACCCCCCCCTTTTTTTTTTTTCTTCATTCAATAACATGTCTACTACCCAATGTCTTTTTAAATAACCATTCTGGAGCCACTGAAGTTCAGTCCTAATAGAACTACTTTTAAAGTTCTACAGACTGAATATTTGTGTCTCTCCTCAAATTCATATGTTGAAACCTTTTCCCCCAATGTGATGGTAGTTGGAAGTTGGGCCTTTGGAAGTTGATTAGGTCCACTCTCAGACATGTGATTAGTGCCCTTATAAAAGAGATTTCTAAGAGCCCTTTGCACATTCTGCCACATGAAGTTACAATGAAAAGATGGCTACCAATAAATCGGGAAGTAGGCTCTCACCAGACTCTGAATCTGCTAGTACTTTGGTGTTTGGACTTCCCAAACTCCAGAACTCTGGAAAACAAATTTTTGTTATTGATAAGCCAAGCCACTCAGTCTATTACATTCTGCTCTAGTAACCCAAACAATGTAAGACACAAAGCCTGCTACACAACCATTGTCCCAGGGTTTCATTGCTTTGTTGAAGGTGCTGTCATTTGTGAAAATGTATTTTGCATCTATAATGAGACAGTTTGTTTCATTGTAGAATTCCAGGTTGAATATAATTTTCCCTTAGAAATTTGAGCTTATTCTGCTTTTCTACAATTCAAAGTTGATAAAAAAAAAAAAAAAGAAAAAAACAGGTCTCAACTTTCTTTGGAGCTGACCTTGTAGTCCTCTTCAGTCTTGAAGTATTTGAGAGCTTCTCTTGATTTTAATACACTGAGAATTATGCAGACCTTTTAAAATTTCTTCATATAAATCTGTAAAAGTGTGGCAAACTTTCTCTTCGTCTAAGTCCCTCTTCTTGGTCTTCCTCCTTTTTAAAGTTCTATGAGACTCTTGATTGTGTGGTTGTAGGTTCTAGCCCATGTTGGAGATGAGATTGCTTAAAAATAAAATCTTTAAAACAATATACCCTCCCAAACTGCCTATTTTAATTTTACAAATGGAGTCCCGCAATATTCGTACTTAGGTCTGACTTTTTATTCAACATTAGCTTTGAGGTAAAACCATGCTGAATGTAGTGGTGGTTCCTTTAGTTTTAGTCCTATTGTTAGAATATCTCATTGTCATGTTTACTTATATTTTTCCATTATTAATACTTGATTAGTTTTTAAACATTATTGAATACTTAGATGCCAGTTTTTGGTGATTCTTTGCCTTTTGTAAATTTTCTATTAGGTTGTCTGTCTTTTCAATAGTGATGCATAGCAGTTATGTACAGTTTCTGGATATAGACCATTTGTAGGTTCTATTTCTTGAAGTATTTTCTTCTCTGGGGCTTTATTTTTCCATTCCTTTAATGGGCCACTTTATAAACACAGTATTATCCAACTTAATGTTTTTTATATTCAAGACTATTGTGTGCTGTTTACTTATCCTAAATTTATAAAGATTTTTTTTACTATATTCTAAGAGCTTTAATGTTGGGCCTTTTGTATATTATATATACAATCAACAGGAAACAGATTTTTGTTGATAGTATGAGAATAAAGGTCAAGTTCCATTTATTTCAAGGGGATGCAATTCATCCAAACCTTTTAATAGAAAACATCTTTCCTTTAATATTATCCAATATCCATCTTGTCATAAATCAAGTATCCATATGTGTGGGTCTATTCTATTCCATTGCCCTTATTGATATTCATCCAATTTCATTCTGTATTCATTCAAACAGCTTTAAAATACTTCTTGGTTTCTGAGAGACTAAATCGTTATTTCTTGTTATTCTTCAAGAGTGTCTTAGATACACTTTTCCCTTTGCATCTTGAACATTTTAGAATAATTTTGTCAAAATCCATGATAAAAGTTACTAGCATTTTAAATCACATTGCTTTAAGACCATAAATTGATTTGGAGAGGTTTGAGATATTCACAATTTTCAGTCTTTCTGTATTTGAACATTGTGTATTCCTCCTCTGATTTAGGTCTTCCTTAAGGCTCCTAATGTTTTATGACTTTTGTAAAGGATTTCCAAATAATTCCTTAGAGCCTAGGCATTTGATGACTTTCAGTATAGAATGGTTATATTAAAATTTTATTTTCTATATTATAGCTTTTAGATGTAATACAGACCTAATTAACCTTCAAACTTTAACAAGTATGGAACTGGACAAAATATATGAAATGATGACTTCAGACAATGGTGGAAACAGGCAAAGCAGGAAGGCCTTAGATGAGGAATATGAAGAGGTAGGCCCTAGAGTTACCTCAGCTGGCTACTTGGAGATAATGGTTGAGACTATGCAGGGATGTAGTACCTTTCTAGCATCTTGTGGTGGTGCTGAGTTGAAGAGATTAAGATAGGAATTTTAGGACGCCAAGGTAGTTATAATTTGCAGAGCAGAATACTAGAAATAAGTGGTACATAGAGCCCAGGGATTTATGAAGGGAATTTTGAATTCCTAAGTATCAGACTCAATATGCATAATAGGAACTTTCCTGATAATAGAGAACTATTGGAAAGAAGTAGGTCAAAGGATTCCTGAAGCTCACACAGGGCTGAAAATTTGTGTCCTATCAGCTGGAGTGGAAAGACCTTATAAGCTATAAGATACTAGGTAGAATTCTAAGGAGATCCTCTCACAAGGGGGCTAAAGTGGGGTTTTACTAAAAGATGTCCTAGTCCTCCAATAACTAAGAATGCAGGTAAAACTCAAAAGGACAAAACTGGCAAGTAAGTTAATACCAGAACAAAGTCTGAGACCCAACAATGTAAAAATCAGAATATACAATATCCTATCAAAGTTTACCAGGCACGCAAAGAATCAGGAAAATACGGTCCATAAGGAGGGAAAAAAAGTCATATAAACAGACCCAGAAATGAGATATTAGTAGCTGCTATATATTCCATTATTTAAGAAGGTAGAGGAAATTGTGAACAAATTAGAGAAACATTAGATAAAAATTTTTAGCTTATTGGTTGTATGTAAAAAACAAAACATAAAAACATTCATTTTCTGTATTGGTGTCAGTTGGAGGGCACAGACATGAATAGGTTAGAAAGCCCTTCAGAAAAGGACTTCTTGCCCACTTATAAAAGGCATAGTTAAGTGACAACTTCTTCCTATTATTTCTGAATCTGCCTCAGAATTTGATCTGAGGTCACACTGTTTACAGAGTGACCCCTGGCCACTGACTAAGCAAGAAGACCATGGCTGAAATCACATTGTTCTTTAGTAGCCCCTGAACAGTGGCTGACCAAATCAGTAATAGAGGGCCTATCCATTTACCTTAATGGGGAGGGGTCTCATGTCAAGCAGGAGAAGGAAAATAATCTTGGTTCAAATGTGAATTTAAGTAAATGTGAGTTGGTTCAGTGTATGGGAGTGAACTGAGGTACAATGTCGTTGTGGTATAGTCCCACTCAGGGTTATCCTTGAAGAGTAGCACGGATGAAGATTATCCCAATGGGCAGAACTTTCAGCAGTATACCTGACCTTCCATTTTATATGAAAAGAAAAGTGACTTGAGGTTAAAATGTATAAGAAATAATGAGAAGAAACCAATGGTTTAGTGAGGGGTCTGGTCAAGATTAGAAGATGGGGACCAAGAAGTTCTTGGGTAGAGGAATCTGGATGGACCTTTGGGAGACCAAGCATAGTAAGAAGATCATTGTATTTCATGCAGATGCCTATCAGAGGGCATTCATCATGAAATAGGCACTAAGCATCCATGGCAGCCAGACTCTGTTACTGTGCAACATGAATGTGAATGGAGTCACTATGGTGGTTCCTACTCACCAAATTTATCTACTGCTTTAGCGAAATATTCAACCTGCCATACAGATGAGCAGTTGGGCTCTTGTTACAGCATCAACCTTTGAGTCATAGACTCACTAGCTACTTGGTGCGGTAACACAGTGGACTTCTTTTAACTCAGAATTTTGACTAGAAGGGTTGCAAAATTTTTGTACATTTTGCTTTTCCTTCCTGCAAACCCTCAGGAAGTGCCACTATTACAGCACTTATAGATGGCTGATAACACTACCAATGGATCACCTGCAACCTTGAATCAGACCAAGAAATCCACCTCAGCAATTGGTTCATGACCACGATATCCACTGGTCTTGTCTGTACCACACTATCTAGAAGCTAGATTCCAGATATTGTGGAATGATCTGATGATTTCAGAATGATCATTCTGGAATGATCAGCTGATAACATGCTTAGGTGACAGTTTAAAGAGGATACCCTTTGAAGACAGACACTTTTTTTCAGGAATCTGTATACTTTCTAAATCAATAATCCTATGAGGTTAAACACCAAACAGATGAACTACATAGGTCTAAGAACCAAGAAGTGGAAGTAGTAAAGGTCTCACTTCCCATCACTTCCTGTAACTCACTTGGGGAATTTGTTTCCCTCCTGGCTCTGTACTCTGCAGGTTTAGAGAGATCCAGTTTTCTCAAAGGGAAATATTTCCATCAGGAGAACTAGCAAGGTTGCCGTTGAATTTTCACCTGCCATTTGGGTACTTTGAACTCTTTATGTTAAGAAAATAGAAATCAAGAAAAGGAATCCTCCTCATGAGGGTAATTGAGCCTGCTGAGAAAGACCAGGTGTAGGGCGGATGTTACAAATGGAGGTGGAGCAGAGTGTGTTCAGAATCAAATGATCCAACTGGGTGTGTCTTGGTTTTCACTTCCTCTAGTTTATTGGTAGAGGGACAAGTGTGACAGCCAAGTCTTGAGAAAGTTATGAGGAGGCTCAAACCCTTTAGGAGTGATGATCTGCTTTATCGTGCCAAGTAAGCCATTTGGATGGGGAAATGTACAAACTGAGAGTTTAAGGGGATCTAAAATGGATAATATGGTAGATTGAAGATGGAGAGCAGATACACCTTCAAAACTTGAAGGATGATGAAAACTGTAATTACGTCAACCTTATAATTTTCCTTTGGGAAATGCCCACCATTATTCTAAACTTCTCTCAGGACTTGGACCACTCTGATTCATTTTAATAGTACAAGGGGCCACTATCACAGACCGTGCTCCATTACCCTTCAGAACTAAAGGATCAATTTCCCAGTCCATTGCTGCAGTACTGCCAGCTCTTAACCCTCGCTTCTCAACCCCTTCTGGGAATTCCCCTCGAATGAAGCGGGCCCCGTTTTCTAAGGTCAGGACCTATCCCAGGCAGTCTGCATTCAATGACTGGTTGACTTAAAAAAGCCCATTTGATTGCCCCAATAAGGGACAGATCCTGAAGTTATACAATGACTGAAGACTTGACTTGGAGTAAGCTGAGGCCATTGAATCAGGATTCCAGTTTCTCTTCTGAAACCTGCATTTTCCCCTTACATCCTCAGATGTTGATCCAAAGAGCACTCCTTAAGAAACTTCCAAAATGCCTAATCTTCAGTCTACTTCCTGGGAAAATGAAACTATAACTCCATATCACTGCAGCCAACCTCATCCTTCATAAGCTTCTAGAAAACCTATCCCAGAAACTTGACAAAGTCTATCACTAAAGATCAAGATCATCTGCTTTTACTGCACTGTGTTTGTTATTTCACTTATATTCTTCTTTACCTTTTTTCTTTACACTAGTACATTTCTGTCCCTTCCATTCATTTCACCCACCCCCACCTCTGTTCTGTTCCTGGTATATGAGTGTTTTGTTTTGTTTTTAAATATTCTACATACATGAAATTAGTATGGTGTTTGTCTTTTTCTGATTCACTTAGCATAATGCCTTCAAGGTCCATCCATTATTGGAACAGATGGGAAGATTTCCTTTTTATGGCTGAATGTGTGTGTATCACGTTTTCTTTATCCTTTCATCCATTAGTGGACACTTTATGCTGTTTACATAATTTGGCTATTGTAAATAATGCTGTAATGAACACGGAGTGCATATATCTTTTTGAATTCATGTCTTCATTTTCTTTGCATAAATATCCAGAAATGGAATTGTTGGATCATACGGTAGTTCTGTTTTTAGATTTTTGAGGAACGCTCCTGCTGTTTTCCATACTGGTTGCACAAGTTAACATTCTCACCAAAAGTGTATAAGGGTGATTTTTTTCCCCACATCCTAACCTTGGTTATTTCTGATCTTTTGGCAATAGCCATTCTTTAAAAAAATTTTTTTAATGTTTATTTTTGAGCGAGAGGGACACAGAATCTGAAGCAGGCTCCAGGCTCTGAGCTGTCAGCACAGAGTCTGATGCGGGGCTCAAACTCACGAACCATGAGATCTTGACCTGAGCTGAAGTCGCATGCTTACCAACTGAGCCACTCAGGCACCCCTGGAAATTGCCATTTTGTGATTAGTGATGTTGAATACCTTTTTATTTACCTGGTGGCTATATATATGTTGTCTTGGGAAAAACATCTATTCATATCTTTGAGTTTTTGTTTTTTCTTTTTTTAAACGTTTTTTATTTATTTTTGGGACAGAGAGAGACAGAGCATGAACGGGGGAGGGGCAGAGAGAGAGGGAGACACAGAATCGGAAACAGGCTCCAGGCTCCGAGCCATCAGCCCAGAGCCTGACGCGGGGCTCGAACTCACGGACCGCGAGATCGTGACCTGGCTGAAGTCGGACGCTTAACCGACTGCGCCACCCAGGCGCCCCTCATATCTTTGAGTTTTTAATCTAATTGATTTTTATTAGAGTTGTAGGAGTTCTACTTGGAAATATTTCCCCATTCATAGAATGCCTTCTCATTTTGTTGGTGATTTCTTAGCTATGCAGAAGCTTCTTTGCTTAATGTACTTCCACTCATTTGCTTTTGTTGCCTTTGATGTCAGATCCACATTGTCAAGACCTCAAAGAGTTTTTGGGCCTATGTTTGCTTCCAGGAATTTTGTTTGAGGTCTCACTTTCAAGTCTTTAATCCATTTTGATCTATTTTTGTAGATGGTTCAAGAGGGGTGAAGTTTCAGTCTTTTCCATGTAGTTGTCCAGTTTTCCCAAAGCCATTTATTGAAGAGACGTCCTTTCCCCATTGTACATTCTTAGCTACTTTGTCATAAATTGGAGATATATGTTTGGGTTTACTTCTGGGCTCCTTATTGTGTTTCATTGATCTGTGTCTGTTTTTATGCCAGTACCACAGTATTGTGATCACTGTAGCTTTGTAGTATAGTTTGAAATCAGGAAGCATGTCGTCAGCCTTATTTTTTCTTGGGATTGCTGTGGCTACTTGGGGTATTAGGTGGTTCCATAAAAATTTAAGGATTTCTTATTTCTGAAAAATTAGAATTTTGATAGGGATTACATTAAATCTATAGATTGCTTTAGATGGTGTGAACATTTTAACAGTTTTCACCCAGTTTATGAGCATGGAATAATTTCCATTTATTGCTGTTATCTCTAATTTTTTTCATGAATGTTTTAGAGTTTTCATTGTACAAGTCTTTGATCTCTTTGGTTAAACTTATTCCTAGGTATCCTATTCTTTTGGATGTATTTGTAAATGGGATTGTTTTCCTTCTATCAGCATGCAGCAATGCAACAGACTTAGGACACATAATCAATATACACAAACTTTATTGAATTCATTGATTATTTCTAATAGTTTTTGGTGGAGTCTTTACGGTTTTCTGTGCAACATCCTGTCATCTTCCAATAGTGACAATTTTACTTTTCCAATTTGGATGTGTTTTATCTTTTGCCTAATGCTCAGGCTAGGATCTCTAATACTGTGCTAACTAAAAGTGGGGGTTGTGAGCATCTTTGTCTTGTTTCCAATCTTAAAGCTGAAGGTTGAGTATAGTGTTAGCTGTAGCCTTGTCATATATGACCTTTATTATTGAGGTATGTTCCTTCTATACCCACTACGTTGAGAGTTTTTATCAAAAATGGATGTTGCAATTTGTCAAATGTTTTTTTCAGCATCTATTGTGAAATTAAGAATTTCATCCTTAATTTTGTTAATGTAGTATGTCATTTTGATTGCAGATACTGGAATAAATGGCACTTGATCAAGATACATAATCCTTTTAATGTTGAATTCAGTATGCTAATATTTTGTTGAAGATTTCTTGCATCTGTGTTCATCAGAGATATTGGCCTGGAGTTTTTTTTCTTGTGGTATCCTTGTCTGGTTTTTATTATCAGGGTAACATTGGGCTTGTAAAAATGAGTTTGGAAGTGGTTCCCTCTTAGAGTTTTTTGGAAGAGTTTAAGAAGCACTGGTATTATTTCTTATTTGAAGGTTTGGTAGGTTTTACCAAATTAACTTTTAATTAACTTTCATCTTAATGCTTTTGGTAAGAAGGATATATGTATTTATTGACCCAGATCTTTCAGTAAAAACAGTCAATGGACTGATACTTCTACACTTAAACTTTCAGTGACAATTTTATGTGAATTTAGATCAGTGATCAAAAATTTAAGCAAAACTTTTTTCCAAAAAAAACAAATCTTTAAGGATGTAGTTCTGAGGTATAAAATTACTGGCTTTTACAAAACACAAATTTTGGGCAGAATGTAATATGACAGCAAGAAAAGAAATGCCATTGTGTAAATAGAGCTATGTTTCAAGTAGCATTTATGTTATAAATGGCCAACACAAGCAATCCATTGTAGAAAGTTTTGTGGCTTAGGTTGTGTTTATTTTTGAAGTTAAAATACTGCACTCATGACTGTGGTTGGTGTACTGGAATAATATTTCTATTTTTGATTCTTGAAATATTTTCTAAATATTCTAAACATAGTAGAACCTAAACTGTATTTCTGTCTACACACATGTCTGAGTATGTTTCTATAAATCTGGAAATAAAATTAAATTCCATTTATATATAGACAGGTCAGTACCTCAAATTCCAGAATGGCAGATTACCTTGAAATGATTCCTTTAGCACATTGGTTTCCTAGGCAATGAGATCAGCTTCAATATAACATGTCTTCTATACTGTCGGTGACCCAAAACTTTCAAATCTCTCCTGTAGGTTCAAAATCCATTTTATAACTATGGTACTGAAACAGTCAGTAATGTACATGAAATAAGAACTTGTTAATCCTCCTAAGAATGTTGAGGAAAAAAAAAACAGGTCTATATGTAATTATATATGTACTAATGTATTTATATTTACTTTGGAAAGACAGTGTTGAGTGGAGGAGGGGCAGAGAGGGAGATAGAGAATCTGAAGTGGGCTCCAGGCTCTGAGCTGTCAGCACAGAGCCCAACCTGGGGCTCGAACCCACCAAATGGGAGATCATGACCTGAGCCGGTAAGACATTTAACCAACTGAGCCACCCAGGTGCCTCAACTGGCTACAGGCTGTAAACAAAGGTGAAGAAACTCGGCTTTGTTATTTATACTGATGCAATGTAAGACTATCATGAGGGAGGGGGTTAACAAAGTTCTGCACTCCTCTCGGGTGTGGTGTGAGAGGCACAGAAACTTAGCAAATTGCTATTCAACTTGTCTGGCAATGAGAGCAAAGTAACCAATGTCTGCTGCTTCTGGGACAAATAAATAATATGAAAATCAGACCACAGCTTTTGAGTTGCCGTGTAGTAGAATAGAGAAGACAGCATACAATTTAAAGTCAGAGAACCTGGCCTAGAAAATTCCTGGCTGTGTCAAGTCAATCTCATTAAGCATCGATTTCCTCATCTCTAAGGCGAGACTAGAAATGAAAATACTTCTCAACCTTTTCTCCTAGGCATGTTGTGAAGCTTGAGGAAGAAGGCCTGAAAAAATATTTTTCATAACATATAAAATGTCACTTAATTGGAAAATGTATAAAAAGTATAGAAAAACGTATTTTTTTAATCTATGGGGAATGAATTTGACCTTATGGAAAATAGTGACTCCAGCTCATCAGTACCAGAGTCTAACCAACTAAGTGAAGTGGTTCAAATGACTGAGCCACCCAGGTGCCCCATACATGATTATTAAAAAACTTAAAAGGATTCATGTAAATAGTGTAAAATTTTGGTAAGAAAAGTATAGACCTACTTCTAAGAAACAAACTCTAGAAAAAGTATGCTTGGGAGCCAGTGGTAATTTTGTTTATTCTTGAGAGCAGGACAGAACGTGAGTGGGGGAAGGGCAGAGGGAGACACAGAATCAGAAGCAGGCTTCAGGCTCCGAGCTGTCAGCACGGAGCCCAACAGGGCTCAAACTCACAAACCATGAGATCATGGCCTGAGCTAAAGTCAGACACCCAAACCAGCTGAGCCATCCAGGTGCCCTGGTAATTTGTTTTTATAAATAAAGCACTTAGAGCAGGGTTAAGAGCATGGCTGCATATTTTTCTTGCATCGTCCCATGTATTTCATTGACACAGATGTGTTGATCCAATATCTGTTTCTGCACTAGGAATTATTCACAAGAGTTTTGCCTCTATCTTGCCTAATAGTAGAAAATTTTCTTTCAGAATTCCTTCCAGTCACACAATTTCTGAATTAAGGAATGACTATACAAGTTACAAAGTGCATGGGGCATCTAGGTGGCTCAGTCAGTTAAATACTGACTGTGGATTTCAGCTCAGGTCATGATCCCTCGGTTTGTGGGATGGAGCCCCCATAGGGCCCTGTGCTTGACAGTGCAGAACTTGCTGGGATTCTCTCTCTCCCTCTCTCTGGCCCTCCTCTGCTTGTGTTGCCCCTCTCTCTCTCTCAAAATAAGTAAACTTAAAAAAAGAAAAAAAGTCAAAATGGCCAAAAGAATTCCCCACCCTAACATCTAGCCTCAGGTATGTCACATAATAAGTGTTCAGTAATATTCATGTGGCCCATATATGCCAAGGTCTGTTGAACTTTCTCTTGACCTGAAGAATGATTAATGTGAAAGCACAGCTTTTGTTACTACACATACTTTGCTCTTTGTTAAAAAAAAAAAAAAAAAAATTGTAGAATAAGCTAGCAGTATATGTGGATATTTTTTTAAATGGGATCCTCAGAACTGTATTCCCAACTGGAAAACAATATTTAATTCTATGCCTCACTTCATTACATATTTGTGATGTTTGCTGTGGAAAAAAAAAGTCATACTGGAATTAGGCCCTTGGCGTATTTAAAAGTCCATCACAAATAACATGTAGAATGTACAAATAAAAAGAATGGGCAGATATATGCCCAAGTCAGGCTCTGGTTACAGTGCCTTAAAGATATGGTGACCTAATGATTGTAAATACTGGGCCACTCTTAGAACATGTTTTCTGTTAGTAACAGTGTATTTTCCCTATATATAGGCCATTTTATCAATGAAATTATCTAGGCTGTTTGTCTATTCTCCAGTTCAAATTTCATTACTTAATATGGGCGCTTCCTAAATTTAAACTACATGTATAAGAACAGGAAATGGCAGGGGTGCCTGGGTGGCTCAGTCAGCCAAGCGTTCGACTTTGGCTGAGGTTATGATTCCATGGTTCATGAGTTTGAGCCCCATGTCGGGCTCTGTGCTGATAAGCTCAGAGTCTGGAGCCTGCTTCAGATTCTGTGTCTCCCTCTTTCTGCCCATTCCCCCTTGCATGCAAGTGTTTTCCGCTCTCCCTCTCCCCCCTCCCCCCAAATAAACATTAAAAAAATTTTACAAAAAAAAAAAAAGAAAGAAAATGGCATACCCAAATAGGAACCACCAAAGGATCCATATTTTCTGGTCTATTTTATTCTTGATCTCAAAATCTTGAAGCAAACACAATTGGCCATGCAATTCAGAATCTATAAATATGTGAAAACTGTTACTTAAAAACTCTTATTTAACTTGACCCTTAATAAATATAAAATGAAAAAATAACCTCCATTTTTATGAGAACTATTTTTTCAATTCTAAATTTTTAAAAATGTTAGAGTGCACACACGTGTACATGCGAGTGGGGGAGGGGCAGAGAGATCAGGAGACAGAGAAACCAAAGCAGGCTGCACACTATCAGCTCAGAGCCCAACAGTGGTGTTTGATCTCAGGAACCGAGGGATCATGACCGGAGACAAAATCGAGTCGGATGCTTAACCAACTGAGCCACTCAGTCTCTCCTAATGAAAAATAATTTTAATGAACTGTCGACACTAACAGAAAATGTGTCCTACAGTATTTCATTCTGTGCTATGTGTCTAATGAATTCTAACCAAGCAGCTAATAGTAAAACTACTAGCTTATGAGAGTTGTCCTGATGAAATACCAGACAGGGTGGCTTATACAACAGAAATGCATTTTTTCCAGCTCTAGTTGATGGAATCCAAGGTGTTGAATGGGTTGGTTTCATTTGAGCCCTCTATCCATGGCCTGCAGGTCACTGCCTTCTTACTCTGTCTTCACATGTATACACATTGTGTACTAATCTTCCTCTTATAATGATACCAGTCCTACCAGGGCCCACCTAGATATGACCTCATTTTCTCTGCATTACCTGTAATGACGCCATTTCCAAATACAGTCACATTCTGAAGTACTGGGTGTTAGGACTTGAACATCTGAATTTGGGATAGGGGAGATGGGACCCAGGGTACCCCATATCAAAAACCCTTAATTATTGTGGCTAAGATGATAAATTCTGTTCTTCAGCTTGTTCTCTGGGCCCCACATTGCTCTTGTCTCCCATTCTCTGGTCTGTTCTGGAATGTACACTTTTACTTTTCCAAGTCCTTTAAGTTCTATGTAGAGAGTTCTTAAGTCTTTGTCACTGTCCTCAGAGGCAAGGATGGTGAGGTAGTGAGTTCTTTCTCTAAATTGTGCAATATTGTTGTGCATTCCTTTTTTTTTTTTTTTTTTTTGCTTGCTACTTCCTTCCATCAGCATTGGCATTTTCTTTAGTCTGAAATGAGAGCAATTTCAAAGTTCTTTCCTGCTTGGAATCCATCCAAACTAAAACTTGGAACTAGAATCTACTCTCCAATTTAACTGGATCAGAGCATGTTCTGTGTCACTCCTGCAGCCACAGTAACTGCTTAGCACAGTTATTGGGTGATCAATGCCGGCCCAACAGCTTGGGGGTTGTGCAAGGCCATAGCATTAGTACATAAATGAATTTAATGTGAAATCCCTACCTGGTAAATAACTAGAGTAATTTCTAGAGCTAGACACTTAATATTTCCTTCAAAATAGTATTCTGTTAATACAGTAATTCTATTTCTGTTTTAGGCTCTAAAGGCGTTTCTTTGGAAATACTCATAACAAGTTAAATTTCAGTTATCAAGAGCTGCTCAATCCACAAAGCTAATCATACAAATTACTAGTGTTTACTACTTTTTCTAATCTTCTGACTAGTCATTCTAGGTTATATAATATGGGTAATAAAACTATAGATGTTTTCAATGCATGTAACTTATCTTTCATATTTTTATAAGTGTTCTCCATGATAAACAGAACTATAAAGCCATTATATTACAAATGTAATATTTCTGTTCTAAAATACAAGATTGTGATGAATTACTGTCTGAGATCTTCACAGCTCAATAGTTCCTGTACATTCAGAAAAGACTGAACTCTCTCCTCCCCCATATTTGCTTTAGTTTTTTACCATATCTGATAAGCCATCTGAAAGCTGATGCTTTGTGTTTGTGTCTCATGGCCTACAGGATGAATTCTATGCTGTCATTGTGCTCAAGTGTTCTGCAAAGAATACCAATTTTGAAAGGGGGGTGGTTAATTTTATGGGTCAATTTTGTTGGTCCATGGTGCCCACATGTGTGGTCAAACATTGTTCTGTGTTTGAGGTTTTTTGATGAGATTAACATTTAAGTTGGATTTTGAATAAAGCAGATTAATCTTCATAATTTGGGTAGGGCTCCACCAATCCGTTGAAGGCCTCAGCAGAAGCAAAGAGTGGCTTCCCAAGGGAATTCTGCCCACAAATGACCTTCAGGCTTAAAGTGCATCCACTCTTCCTGGGGCTCCTGCCTTTGGCCTCCACTGCAAATTTTGGAGTTGCCAGCCTCCACAATGGCATGAGCCAATTCCTCAAAATCTCAAATACATACATACACACACGTACATACATATACACACACACACACACAATCCATACATATACACCCCCAGTTGGTTCTGCTTCACTGAAGAACCCTGGCTAATAGAATATCTCCAAACACTTTATTAAACAAACCAACAAAAATGAAGGATGGGAGAAGGCAATGTGAAGGAAAAGGAAGAAATAAAGCAAAAGAGAAAATACATATTTTAAGCAGTTACAGACTTAAAAGGAATGTGCACAAAGGTAAATCTAGCCACTTAGGAATCATAATTTTTTTCCATTTTGTGGACAAACTTTCAAACAATGGCTTATCTGCACTCGGAGAAATGTGTCTAGTTCAACCTGAAGTAATACTTACCATTTATCATAAATAGTTTGTATATGTAATCCTTACCATAATCCTATGTATTTGGTATTCTTCCTTTTGGCAAACAAGGACAAAAAAATTTGAACATGTTCTCTGATACTCCAAAGTACCAGGAAGCATTACTAAATGCAGACAATGTTTCAAGATCATAGGTTTCTATAACCTACATTTTTCACAACTCGTTTGCGTTTCTATAAGCGTGAATTCTGTCATTTGGGTACAGATAGCATCAATAACCCACAAATTTTCCTTGATGCCATAATAGATAATATGGCTAAATTTCACTACCTTTTACGTGTATATATATATCATTTATAAGTGACCATATTTTAAAATATTTTAACAGATTTTTAATTAAAATTTACTTATATTCTGCTCTGTTTAATCTTCCAGAAAGTTGTATGGATATATAAACTAATCTCATATAAATTAATAATTCTTTAGTTTTAATTCTTATTCAATATTTTAAGCCTTTTCTGGCAAAATGGAAACTAAGCATGAACTAGAAAATCCCCAGCCCTTGTTCTTGTTAAGTTTCACAAGTTCAGAAAAGTTCAGAAATACTCGTGAATAAGTACACATAGAATCATTATGCTTTAAAGTTGGAAGGTACTTTATGGGTAGTCTGAAACAACTTTTTCAAATGAGGACTTGAAGTTGCTGGATGAGAAGTGGCTTGCTCTTGGTCACAAGGTGTGCATAAAAAATAAATGCAGAGGCATATTAAAAAGATGTATTTAAAAGTAAACGTCTTTAATCACTATTTTTCAAAGTTAAGCAATTAGGAGTCTTCAATAGCTAAATCAAACATCTAGAATAAAATATTCAAAAGCAATATGAAGGAAAATTGAAACCTTAAAAAGCAACTTCTCTTTATATCCATGTGGGTCAAGATTTTGCCCCACAAAATAGTAACAATGTTTGCAGAGCAACGTATTTACAAAGAACGAATGTTTTGAAATGTTCAATGCATTTGAATGTTTTGAAAATACTCATTTTTAACTTTATAGTAATTTATAAGTAGTCTTTGTTCTAATTCAGAATTATGATTTCAATTAACTTTTTAATTATAAAATCTTTTTTTATAAACCACATCTTTCAAGTTATGAAATTATTTCAAACTTTAAAAAACACCCTTGTACTTAATCTTTGGACAAGTCATGAACTCAATTAGAAATCTATAAGGGTTTATTAAAGAACATTAAATAGGAGCTATCTAGAATCATTGTAAGTCATTTGGTGCCTGTATCTCAGCAAACAAAATACGTTCGAATTCGAGAGTTCGACATTCAGGTCTGCAACAACCAGTGTAATCATCTGTACTGAATACAAACCTGTGTGAGGAATGAAAGACTTTGTGTGCCTTTGTAGCCTCTATTCTCCAATACTCCATTCTCAAACCCTTATTTTAAAGACAGCATTAAAGACCAATAAGCAAAGATAGACTTTGGGGTTCCCCCAAATATTCTCTCCTAATGTCGTCTTCAGATGAATGTTCAGTTTGGCACTTATTTTGACCTTTGATTTACACCTTTAATAATCTTGCATTTGAAGAAGAAAATCTTGGATTTGAATTGTTAGAGCCTTTTTTTTCTTCTGATTCCTGGGCTCAGACTAACCAGAGTCCCTTCTAGTGTTAGAAACTTAGTGCTCATCCTCAAAAATCACTTTCAGACACAGTAAACAGGGTTACCCACATACCATTTGTAACCCTTAATATATTAGGATTATTTTCTATGTCAATATAAAAGCCATCAGCAGAGAACTTCACATATTCCTATCAACAAAACTTCCCCATCCATCAACATTTGCCCCTTGTTTTTCCCACCTGTTACCAGATCTTACCAAATTTAAGTAAATCCAGCACCCCCCCCCCCCGCCCTTTCAGGAACACTAGATCCTAAAAGTGATGTTCTTAAATAGGTGAGACATGTTGGGTGTATATATCCAAAAGAATGGAAATCAGGATCTTGAAGAGCTGTCTGCCTTCCTGTGTTCCAATACAGCATTATTTACAATAGCCAAGATGTGGAAATAATCTAAATAGCTTTAGATTTAGATAGGTAGATTTAGATCCATTTAGATAAATGGATAAAGAAAACGTATATAAAGGGGGGGGGGGATCCTGACATTTGCAAGAATGTGGATGAACCTACAAGACATGATACTACTCAAATTAAGTCTGTCATGGATGGGCAAACATTGCATGATTCCACTTATGAGGTATCTATAAGAGATTTATGGAGTAATTTTCCTAAAATAAATGTTGTGTGAGATCTTTTCTCTGTTGTAAACACCTAACACCTGCTCTGCATTTTACTTCTAGTAAAAATCACAGTTCTGTACAATACCGCCAAGGCCAATCATTGTCGAACCTACTTACCTCACTGACCTTCTCTTGGGACCAGGAATCATGGTCTACTCACCATGCTCCAGCCACATGGACCATCCTTACTTTCCTACAGTACTTAGCACATGGTTTACCATAGTACATAACTCTATTATTTTCTTTACCCAGGACACTCCCTCCCCAATTATCTACTAGCCTAAATTTCTTCTGTCCATCCTTACATCTCACTTTTTCAACCCAGCTTACCCAGGCCACAGTTCCTAATTCTGCAAAGCCCCTCCTCCTACCCCACCACTCATGATCCCTGTGTACTTACCTAAAATGGTAAATAATGTTTATAATTAGGCTTATTTTATGATCTCTCCCTAGAAATAAATTGCACAATTGGTCTATTTTGTGGTTTATTCTCTTCATTGATACATGCTAAGTGCCTAATTCATTTCTTGAAACAGACCTGAAATACTTGATTATTGGGAGCACCTGTACACTTAATTCTGAACTGTTTCTGTAACTTTCTTTCCATTCTTGCATTTGAAATGCTCTTAATTTCTATGGATATTTTATGTAATAGTCAAATCCTGTTTTCTTTTGTTTTTGTTTTTTTACATATAAGAAAATGAATAAGATCTTTTATAATGGTTAGCCAATTATTCCTATACCATTTGTTCATTCTTTCCCTATCCTGGAAGTCACATGAAGAAAGTAAAAGAAGGTAAAATGAACTGAGCCTAAATCTGGTAGGACAAGAAAGTGATGGTTGATACTGAATAGGTTTAGTGACTACTTACATATAGGCTGCATATGTGCACTTGGGTCTATTTCTGGACTTTCTATATTCCCTTATATAGGGTATTCACATTCCAGCAGCTTGACTGATCCTTTTAATACATAACATTCCTTTTCTCAAAAGCCACCTCCTACACTTCACTCATAGTAAAAAACTACACATCTGTTCCTTTGCTAATAACTTTAAAATGGTTGATTCAATATTTACCTAGATCTAAAAACTATAAAAAAATTCTTGCTGGTGTAGGTATTTTCAAAGATGATTTCATCAGCCAACTTTCAAATTTTAAATAGCATACATTGGGGCACCTCAGTGTCTCAGTCATTTAAGCATCTGATTCTGGATTTGGGCTCACATTTCGTTAGATTGAGCACGTGTCAGGCTCTTCACTGACAGTGCAGGGACTGCTTGGGATTCCCTCTCTTCCTTTCTCTCTGCCCCTCACCTATGTGCATACCCTTTCTTTCTCAAAAAAAAAAAAAAACACGTTAATTTTTCTGAGATCTAAAAGGACTATAAAGATGAACTGGCTTGAATTTAGCATAGGTTGACATCCAGTGGGTAAGGTTGGATGATAGACCACTGGCCACCATCACCCACTTCTCAGCAGGTCAGTGGCTGTGAACTGGCCACACCTATCATACAGAACATGAAAATTCTTATCTGGAAAGGAGAAAATGACGTGAAGCTTGAACTAATATGAGACTGCTAGAAGACAGATATGTTGTGCCTAATGATTCCATATCCCTTCCTTTTAAAGAGTACAAGCTACCCGCTCCACCTCACTGAATCATGCCCAACTTGACTTCCATAGACCTAGGTGGTCTAGGGATAACTGGCTGAAACAGGCCAACCTGATATGTGTGGAACCCCAATACTAATGGCTGTTGGTAACTTCTAAAAGGTCAGCTATTTTTTTTTTTTTTAGAACCAGATATTGTAAAGAACCAGATATTAAGTATCTTGGGTTTTGTGAGTCACATATAGTCTCTTGGGTCTTCTCTTCCTCTTTTTCATTTCCTTTTTTTTTTTCTTTACTCTTTAAAAACCAATGTTAGTCCAAAGGTCATACAAAAAGAGAACAGTAGCTGGGTTTGGGCCATAGGCCATTGTTTGCCATCTCCTGATCAAAAAGATATCACCATGATAGCTGGGGTACCATAAACAGATAACTTCCAGCTGACCTTCAAGAAATATTCTAAGGCATCTTCAGATCCTCCAGTGTGGCAACCAGGGAACTGTGTCGCTCAGATATCACGCTGTGGGGAACATAGTTAACGGACAGCCCAACTGCCACCCTTATCTATCCACTGTTGCATTTGTATTGAGGTCACACTGTCCTCAGGCTTCTCTGTGAGTAAGCACAACAGGGATTCTATGAAAGCTTACTACTGCAAGACCTGGGACTCCCGTGATATGTAACTTAAGGTAGAAGATTCTCTGTTAACCTATCTTAACCTTGCTTAGAAATATGCTCTATTCCAAGACTCCTTCACCCAGTCCTTTCCTCCCCACTCTATTTTCATAGGAGTTAGACTTGCATGTAGTTAACTCTCCCCACCTCACCCCCTTTTTCTTCCATAGGTCTTTCCCCCAATAAAATTTTACACATCAAATCCCATCTGTTAGAGGACCTGAAATTACCAGGTGATTCCACTTCTGAAGAACAGATTCCTTTCATGCTTATTTTTTTTTTCACCATGTTAAAAAAAAATAGTGTGCTAGCATTACAATAACAAAGTATCACCAACTGGGTAGTTGGTAGAATTTATTGTGTCACAGTTTTGGAGGCTAAAAGTCTAAGATCAAATTGTGTGAGGATTGGTTCCTTTACAGAGTTTTTGGGGGAAAATTTGTTCCATTCCTGTCTTCCAGCTTCTGGTAAACTGCTAGCAATTTTGGGTGTTCTTTGCAGATGGTGTTCTTTTTCTATCTTAATATCTTCTTCTCTCTATAGGCGTCTTCATGCCAGACATACTGGATTAGAGGCTTACCCTACTTAATCATATCTGCAATGACCCTCTTAATAAATCAGGTTACTTTATGAAGTGCCAGGGGTTAGAACTTCAACCTATGAATTTTGCGAAAACACAACTCAAACCTGAACATCAAACATGTCACCTAACCACCTCCTCATGGGCCACATGAACAAAACCACCACGTCTGCAGGAATAGTGAATATTTGAGGGTGACATGGTTAGAATTACAGCCCTCATCTCAGAGCAAGTATTTAATATTGCTTGTTGATATTAAGGCATTTCAGCCAGTCACCTCTCAAGGGGCAGATTGCCTCAATAGACAATCACCCACTTAGTGTCCACCTCCCAAGATTTCACTGGTTTATCTTCCCCTCCCATTTTTCCTTCTTTCGTGTATTCATCTCTCCTTTCCTTGGGGAAGAGAAACCAATCCTTCTCATTTTGTTTCATATCTAATAACCATTGCCCTAGAGTAACAAATAGGACTACTGTAATAAACAGGTCTATTCTCCTTGGATGCAAAATGCACCTTGAAATAATATTTTACCCTCCTCCTTCAGGCAGCAGACAAGCAATATAAAATGTTATCACAGGAGCTCATGGAGTATACAACAGAAATTTATTGCTTCATAAGACTGATAGCTCTAGAATACAGTGAAACACAAATGGGATATGGCACATTTTATAGTAAGGTAATTTTTCTTAAAAACATTCTTTATTGTAAGGTTTTCTCCCCTTTAGGAAAACATTAGTATTGATAGTTGATCAACAGTTTAATGTCAGGTGAAATGTAATTTATCCTCCCATAATTTCTCATATTTTCATAACTACTTAACTTTCTCTCTGACAGAGGTTCCAGTTTTATACCTAGGGGACTATTCAGAACAGTACTGAATAATTAACTGACAAATATTCCCCAATTCAGGCAGAGCTGCATTGCTCTTGGCATCCAAATTTACCAAGTTAATGCAAACTAGCAATCCCAGTGAGATAACATCCCCTGTGGATTATGTGAATTTTGTCTATTTTGCTCTGTCTATTCTCTATCTGAACACCAATTTTGGATAATTGTACTCTTTAAGAGAAAGAATTAGGACACTTAAGTATGGCAAAAAAAAAAAAAAAAAAGTATTTTGCTGCTAGCTGACCCTTAAATAGCTCAGGATTAAGTGGTATATTGAATTCAAGTAGAATGTAAGTTTATCTAGCAGCCTGCCCGTTAAAATTACCATATTGCCATAGCATAGGATAATCGTAGGTATGATGGACATCAATACCAACTTACACACCATATCAAAGTAATTTCCCAAGCAGACTATTACTTTCCTTATTGGGACCTGGAACTAGGTGTTAATATGGTAAACTGACATTACCTTTTCTAATACATAAAGGGCCGTCTTGCTTTCCTTTCAGTTATGGAGCTTAGAAATCCAAGAATTGTTATGAACTTCCCACTTTCCCTCACCTCATCTTTCTATTTTCCAAGACCCTTTTCCTGCTTTCCTTACCATCTCTTCTCCCTACAACTAGAATTTTTAAATAATAAGGCTAGAAAGAAACTTAAATACATACTCTTGTTATAAGTATTCATGGTTTGGGGCGCCTGGGTGGCTCAGTCGGTTAAGCGTCCGACTTTGGCTCAGGTCATGATCTTACCGTCTGTGAGTTCGAGCCCTGCGTGGGGCTCTGTGCTGACAGCTCAGAGCCTGGAGCCTTTTTCAGATTCTGTGTCTCCCTCTCTCTGACCCTCCCCCGTTCATGCTCTGTCTCTCCCTGCCTCAAATATAAACGTTAAAAAAAAAAAAAAGTATTCATGGTTTGCTTTGTTTTTTACATGATGGATTAATGCAATCTTCATACCACCCCATGGCAGCGTGGAGACGTTCTGGATTGTAGACCGTGTCTTAAAAGAGGCTCTTTCTGTTTTAAATCCTTGTAAGCAATGTCCAAGTTCTCAATTTCCCCTTTGAAATGAAATAAAAAACCTTGTCTGTACTTGCTGATTCCCATTTCTTTAACTCTCCACCTTTTTCCTGTTAAAATACAGGATCCATGTTACACATTATGTAGTACTAATATATGTGTGTCTGGCATAAAAATAATACAATGAATGCCGATACCAAGGTTGGCCACAGAGTAGAGCATCAATGGAATATCTGAATTTCTCTGTAAATTTTTCACAATTACATTTCTGGTTGTCTTCCTAGAGGTAAAACTTTATCTTTGGGCTTTCTATTTGTGGACATAGACTGGCTTATTTATTTATTTTTTTTTTTACTTAATTGTTTTGTTTCTTTTTATTTTTCATTTGTTTTCAGTTCAGGAGTAGAATTTAGTGATTAATCACTTAGATATAACACCCGGTGCTCAACACAATAAGTGCCATCCTTAATATCCATCACCTATTCCCTACCCACCTTCCCTCCAGAAACCCTCAATTTGTTCTCTATAGTTGAGTCTCTTATGATTTGCTTTTTTTTCCTCCCTTTTCCTATGTTCATTTGTTTCTTAAATTACATGTTAGTGAAACAATGTGTTTTTCTCATTTGTTTTGCTGAGCATATAATACTCTCCATGTTGCAAATGGCTGAATTTCACAATTTTTGATGGTTGAATAATATTCCATTGTGTGTGTGTATATGCTATTTTTTCTTTATCCATTCATCAATTGATGGACATTTAGGGTCTTTCCGTGACTTGGCTATTGTTAATGCTGCTATAAACATTGGGGTGTGTGTGTGTCCTTTGAATCAGTATTTTTAGATCTTTACAGTAAATACCTAATAGTGCAACTGCTGGATCATAGGGTAGTTCTACTTTTAACTTTTTGAGGAACCTCCATACTGTTCTCCAGAGTGGCTGTACCACTTTGAATTGCCACTAACAGTGTAAGAGGGTTCCCGTTTCTCTGTATCCTCACCAACATCTGTTGTTTCCTGAGTTGTTAATTTTGGCCACCTTGACAGGTGCAAGGTGGTATCTCATCGTGTTTTTGATTTGTATCTTCCTGATGATGAGTGATGTTCATCTTTTCCTGTGTCTGTTGGCCATCTGGATGTTGTCTTTGGAAAAATGTCTACTCATGTCTTCTGCCCATTTCTTAAATTTTTTTCTGTTTATTTTTGACAGAGCATGAGTGGGGGAGGGGCAGAGAGAGGGAGACACAGAATCTGAAACAGACTCCAGGCTGTCAGCACAGAGCCCAATGCGGGGCTCGAACTCACCGCAAGATGGTGACTTAAGCCGAAGTTGGATGCTCAACTGACTGAGCCACCCAGGCGCCCCTCTTCTGCCCATTTCTTAACTGGGTCATTTGTTTTTGGGGTATTAAGTTTGATAAATATTTCATAGATTTTGAATACTAACCCTAGATCAGATATGTAATTTGCAAATAACTTCTTCCATTCTATAGACTGTCTTTTAGTTGATAGTTTGCTTTGCTGTGCAGAAGCTTTTTATCTTGATGAAGTCCCAATAGTTCATTTTGCTTTTGTTTCTCTTGACTCTGGAGACATTCCTAATAAGTTGCTGCCTGTGTTCTCCTCTAGGATTTTGATCGTTTCCTATCAGGCTTATATTTTAGAGCAGTTCCTTTACAGAGAAGAAAAACACAAAAAATATAGAAACATTTTAAAGTAATGTGTGAAGAAATTCAAATGTTAACAAGGGAGAGTGTTCTTTAAGAACAGTGAACCTAATATTCTAGGCCTGCCTTCTAGGCATTAATCAGGAGTCATAAGTTTGAGAAGTTAGGTGGGGTATGGAAAGTGGGAGGTTTAGTGGCTGAAATCTTCAGAGCATCCTACAGGAATAAGGAACAAAACTGGATTGCAGAGCTAAGATGAGAGATCTTGGTAAATACTTTGAAAGTGGTAGAGAATGTGAGGAAGAGAAGGAATAACAAATAGATAAGCCTAGCTACAAATCAATTTAAACTCTACTCAGATTGACATTTGCCCCTCCCCTAAATGCATATTAAAAACAAAAATTCCCTTTAGAGAAGATGACTCAGGTCTTTAAAATTTCTCTGCAATATTTTAAACACATCTGGAATTAAATCAAACTTACCTGGAATATCCACAGGTAAAGATGGATATCAAAAGCCAAAAATAAAAACACAACAAAGATACCTGAAGATCAAAATTGGTTTAATAAGACACTGTTAGTAACTCATTAAAATGTTAAAAATTTTTGAGAAAACAGAAAATACTTTGAGAGAATTTTACAGAAGTAAAAAATGTTTAAAGTCAAATGGGTTAAAGGTCACCTGGGTGGCTCAGTCAGTTGAGCTGACTTGATTTCACCTCAGGTCATAGTCTCACAGTTGTGAGATCTCACAGTTGTGAGATCTCACAGTTGTGAGATACTAACCCGTGTCAGCAAATGGGTTATACTTAAAAAGTTGTAAAGTGTAATAACTGAACTTGAATACTCAACCTAAGAGTTTAAAAGATTTTATGTAGCCGAAGAAAAAAATTAAACTGGATAATAGGCCCAAATAAAATATTTAGTCTGAAGCCCAGGTGGAAAGCTGCCTTATTGTGAGAATTTCTGTAAACATCCCATAGGATAGCATCTCCACTCTCATTTTGTTACTTTTTTTTTTTTTTTTTTTTGGCTGACTTTCATTTATGGTGTCTTTTTCCCTTATCTATTTATTTTTTTGTATTTGGAAATTTACAAGAATTCTTTGTGGCCCCAGATGAGCATAATTCCTGTAGGAAAAAAATGATATTTGCTTCTGGATATTTGAAAACATTTCCAATTGAGGATTTAATTAGAAACCAAGTAAGACTGAGGATAGAAACTCTGAAGAATGTATTTAGGCCTCAAAACGTGTGAACTAAGACTTGTGATCTAAAAGTACTTAGTATATTTTCTCCTGACTAGAGCCAAACTTGTAACAAATAAGTGGTTTTTTTTTTTTCGCGTGTGTGTGTGTGTGTGTGTGTGTGTGTGTGTGTGTGTGTGTGTACGCGCGCGCATGCGCACGTGTCTTACATCACCTTTTCATTGACGATTTAGCTCTCTGCTAGATTCCCAGTGTTATATTAGGGTCTTTAATCCAGCTCCAGGCAATTTTATGGCCTAGATTTTTTGTTACTCCTATCTGTTTTCGGCAGTTACAAATAATGCTATTGGCAAATAAAAATAATTTTAGGCTTGGTATGCTGTTTGCTATGTGGCAGCATGTCATAGAAATAATAATTCCCTTTATGTTTTTTTGGTTTGGCCTTCAAAAATTTCCTTCACATTCTTCAGCAATGTTTAAAAAAGTTTTTTAATGTTTAAAAAGCTAAATTTTTTTGTTAATATTTTGGGTGTTTTACTAAAGTCTTACGGTATAAGGAACTTTTAGTAGGACAGATTTTAAGCCTACCATATTACCATTCTTCCTCAAACTGCCCTGATTGCTTTCACCAAGGCCTCCATGTTGTTCAATCTAGTAAGTTCTGAGTTTTCCTTGAGTTATTCTTTGAGTTATTGGTTGCACATGCCCTCATTGATCACTCCTTCCTTCTTGATGTGCTTTCTCTACCTTCCTTCCAGAATACTCTTTATTGCTTCATCATTCTTCCTCAGGTGTTAATATCAGACCCTCATTGTCTCAACACTAATGCATGATAAAACTCAGAGGTTCTGTACTGAGTCTTATTTTCTATTCTCTGTTTCTCTGGGACTGATCTCCTACACTCCCAAACTCAAAAGATGAGTATCTTTAGTTCAAGGTAAAGTTAAAGTTGGGTACACACATTAGGAACCATCAGTGAGTGCACAGATGGTATATGAGCTTGACAGAGTATGAGATCAGTCCAGAGAAACGGCGAGTAAGACAGCTTGAAATCTCCATGTGTATGTCTAAAGAGCCTCCAATAAAACTCCAGATTCTATTCCTCACCAGTTCCTCCTCCTGTGTTCTGACACCTTTGAGTCAAGTGTGCTTTCATTGGACACCTTCGTTTCTTTGGATGCTCAGGCCAAAAACCCATCAGTCATCCCAGACTACTTTTCACATCTCACATTTGATCTGTATGAAAATACTGTAGCCTATACCTTCCAAATAGCTGAAATTCGACCACTTTACTGCTGCACACTTCGTTCTCAGCTGGTTTGCACTTGCTGTCTCGTCTGCCTGGACTCTGAACACCACAAAACCACTTGGGAACCTGATCAGCAATCTCCTCTTCAGGCCTACCCTAACACCTTATTTAAAATCATGGCCTCCATCATTCTACCCACCCCCCTAATTCTGCTGTCGTTCCCTTTGTGGAATTTCTCTCCATGTTACATACTGTATATGGGTTTATTACTTGATTTTCCTCAAAAATTTAATGTGCATACAAGTATGGAGTTTTTTTTTCTTTCTTTCACTGCTATATCACCAGCTCCAGAACAAAGCCTGGCATAGAGTAAATCATAAAAAACAAAAAACACACCACATAGTTAATAGGTATCATTTTATTGTATAGGAGATTGAGGCTAAAACAGTTTGTGTTTCCTAATGTCCTAGAGATGGTAGAATAGCTACAACTAAATTCTGATCATTTTAAAAGAATAACAAAAAAAAAAAATGTTTCTTATTGTCCCTTGCTGTGGTCATAAAAATTTCTTCACATGGTATCTGTGACTTCACAGTCTGATCCCAATCTGTCCTTTGAACCTCATCTCCCATATGAATCACTTTTCTTACAGAAGACCTATGTAACCTCAGCTCTGTTCTAGCTGCCTTTCTCCAAAAAGGTCACGCCCTGTGGACACTGCTCCACCTCGTATTTCTCCCTTAGCCTGGGGTGACCTCTTTCCCTATTTCTGGCTAATCAAATCTTCCACTGTCTTCGACTCAGGTCAAATGTCACTTACATCATTAAGTCAGATCCAGTCATCTCAGTAAAAATTAATCTTTTTTCCGTTTCAGGCACTGCCAAAGCACTTAGTCTTTATAGAAATTTTGGCACTTTACACTGTGCACCTTGTGTTGAATACAATCCTATGCCTGCTTCTTCTGAAACCTCAGGAAACATGAAGCTTCTTGAGGACAGTATTTTGTGTATAATCACCTTTATAATCTTCCTTTAGGTCTTAACAGTGTTGCATATACAGTCAGCACTGAGTTAAATATTGCAGAAGTGCTTTGAACTACTCCATCATATCCAGTTGTCCCTATAAGGAAAATATCCAATTCTTTTTTCTTTTTAAGTCAAAGATCTGTTTGTTTTTAGACAAAGGCCTTATAAGAATCACAGATGAAAGATCATGCACAAACCACATTTTTCCCTCAATGACAAAAATACACGTTCAGTAATTTTTAAAACATCCATTTTTAGCGACCCAGCTAGCTGGAAAAATGTTGCTGGATTTTTTCTGGTCAGAGGGATGCTGCCCATCTTAGCTGTATTACCCACCACAAGAAGGAGAGCATAGATGGACTATGCTCATTTCAGACAACTAACTCGAACCAGCTTTGAAGAAGACTTGGTTAAGCTGGAGATACAGTTGCAAACTTTGCTTCCTCCTTCTCCCCTGAGGAAGTGGACACAGAAGCACACATCCAGGAAGTTCTGGGTCAGTGAATTATTCTTGCTTTCACCGCCAGACCTCATTGTGATGCCCGTATGGCTTCATGGGAGAGTCCTACCCAGTGCAAAAGTAGATGTCACTCTGGCACGTGGCTGTGCCCTCCAGGTGGTCCGTAGCTGGGCGGCATGAGCTGTGCAGTCTGCTTGCTCGGTGTAGCCACCAAACTGCAGGGAATAGATGTGTTCCCTCTCCATCTTAATGCTTTCATCGATGCAAACTGGCAGGTGGCTCTGAAACTGGTTTGGAATCCAGAACCGGACTTCTTAAATTTCTTCTGTAGAGAACCATCCTCACTGAGAAATACAACAAAGGAGATAGGAACTGTCATCCCCATCCCGACTCCCTTGTCCTGGGGGCCTCCCACGTACTTCATGGCTTTGGGCAATGCTTCCCATAGAGCCTCATCCACAGGCTTATCTGTCAGTTCCACTGTGGCAAACCGCCTGCCTTCACAGGTTGCGTCCTCATAGGAGACTTCTTCCTTGCCAACAGTCTGAAACAGCAAGTTCTTGACCGTGCTCAGCATAATGTGGCTGTGGCACTCTTTTTTTCTGACTGGTTTCTAAGGTACTATAATGATGAATAATACAACCAATAGCACTTATTTACAACATTTTTTCCAGTAAAACCACATTATATTAAGATATTAAGAGAAAATACATAGAGAAGCAAATGTGGGGTGGTCAAACATGTATCTAGGAGGGAAATTCTCCCTGAGATGTGAAGGGAAATTACGTCTGCCCAGACTGTTTAGTTCTTTAATTCTGCCTTGTATCAAGTCCAGTGGATTTTCAGCTTTTATTGTACATATGCTTTAACCCGTGGGAGCTTGAAGTATATATCAGGTAAAGCAGATATGTTGATTCAGGTAATTCTGAAGGTACTTTGTTGGAGATAGTGTAAGTTGGTAAATACGGGAAAGATAGAGTTCAGACTAGCAAGAACCTTATGCTAAGACACTTGTATCTATTCCTTACACATATGAAGAACAAATGAAGGATTTTGAGCAGGGAAAGAACTTAACCATATTTGACATTTCAGAATTTAACATCAGATTTAGCAGGAAATATAAAACTGTCTAGGGAAGAAATTTGAGTCATGAAGTTTGTTAGAGTAAAAAAAAAAAAAATGAAAGGTTCATTCTTGACAGATCAGCAATAGTTGGGGGGGGGGGCGACCCATAAACGATTGCAAATTTAGACCACAGACCCTACAAAAATAATTTATTAAAGTATTTACTAATTCTGGTTTCATTAACTTTTATGGAATGCTTACGATAAATCTTGCACCTAAGAATATAGTGCTATTAAAGTGTTATATAGTGAATTATTTTATCCTGTCAAGGAGAGGAGAGTAATGGCTGCAGCTGAGAAGGAGCAGTGAGGGTTAACTGAGGTGAAGAAAGAAAAGAAGGGTATTTCAAACTATACCAATAGCCTGCCCAACTCCAGTGGCAGGACAGGGCTTGGCAAGTATGAGAAACTGGTTTAGGTCCAGTAGTGACTTCAGAAGACAGTAAGAGGGCTCATGGTATTGGAGGAGACTGAAGAGACTGGTAAGGGCTAGACAAGGAAGGATGCTGTAGATCATGTTAAGAATTTCTCTTTTTTAGGTGTTTTTATTTAAATTCTAGATAGTTAACAGTATGGTAAAAATTGGTTTCAGGTGTAGTATGGGGCTTAGAAAATAAATTTATTTGCATGAGGCCACCTTAAGCACTCAGGATATCTGTTCGGGACCATATGGGGCCTTCTCACTTGTATCCAGGAGATGGGATGTGCATAAGCATTGTTGGATGCCTTTTGTGGCCATCCTAGTGTGTATGTGCCCTCAAGATCTCTAGCATGCTTTATGGAGGAATATATATTCTCTGTACATTAGAGGGCTGGGATTGTGCTAAACCAGCTTGAGATTACTGGACTGAAGTAGTAATTACATTCATTTTTTCTGAGGACCATGAGAAGGCAATTGATGGTCTCAATATATTTGTGTTTTAAAGAAACATTCTGGCTGCAGATTGGTGGAATAAGGTATTCTGGAGGGAATTCATGAAGATTTGCTTTGCTGACTGTTGTAAAGGGCACATCTCCAGCTCTTACACCAGTGAGGTCATGATGGAAATGGGGGGAAAAATTGGGGGGTGGTTGGACATGAAAAGATGATCATGTAACTTAAAACTAAATACAGCTGATTGGATGTTGAAGATGAGAAGTGAGCAGTTGAGCCAAGGGTTCCCAAGTCATCTGAAAGAAGAGGAAAACTAATCAGTGTGGTGGTAACAAGTTGAATAGAAAGTTAAAAAATCTGTATCGGCCATCAGGAAGTTGAAAATGTAGGTCTGAAAAAGTTAAAAGTTGGAGGTTAGTGATTTCCATTATTTGCAGAGGAACAATGACAAAATGTAGTAAGGGTTAGTTGCTATAATTTGCAATTTCATCTAGTATTCAAAATACCACAGGATAAATAATATCAGGACGCCCATTTACAGATGAGATAAGCAAGGCTTATAGCATGTAATTTGCATAGGATCTGATTTCAAAATTTGCCTTCTTGAATTACCATCATTTTCTGCCTCTATGAATCGATAAGGTTGCAAAACAAAGAGAAAAAGAATCTCCAGCAAGGGATAATGAAAATAGAAGACTGAGAACCATATAGGGAGAGCCAGACACTGAAGTACTATTGAAGTCCATGGTGGAGATTTCATGATTTTGAATACTGTTGTTAATGAAGTGTGTTAACCTTGTAGAGTACCCAAGGAATTGAAAGCAAGTTATTTTCTTTGCCATTTAAAACATTTTGTTGAGCAAGTAATCTCTGCCAGGTACTTTTCCAGCTGCTACAAATAGAATAGTGAACAACACAGTAAAATCACCTAGTAGCAAGCAATTAAATTCTAGTAGGACATAGATAATAAGCAGGCATGCAATTTTTAAGACGCATTAAGTGAGGAGCTCACAGGAATTACCAAAGAGAAGTAGTCTCTGGGGTGGAAGCCAGATAGCCAGGAGTTGACGAAATCAGAGGAGGTAATGCTGGAGTGGGATAAGGGGAGCGTGATTACTGATGCACATTGTGTTAAGAGAAAGAATGTAATGTACAGACTACTGATGTTGATAATGTACAAAAACCATACAGAGATGGGACTACATGCATTTGAGTGGTCCTTGGATATGTGTGATTTCTTTTATGCAGTTTCCAACTAATCGGTTAAAGTAGAATTTTTTTTTTTTTTTTACCTAACATACAACGTTAGTTGTATATAATGTATTGATTAAACAATTCTATACATTATTCAGTGTTTACCACAATGAGTATACTCACCATACAATGTTACAATATTATCACTAATTCTCCATGCTGTACCTTATATCTCCATGATTTATAACTTGAAGTTTGTTGCTCTTAATCCCCTTTATTTTTTTTTAATGTTTATTTCTTTTTGAGAGAGAGAGAGAGACAGAGTGGGGGAGGAGCAGAGAGAGAGAGAGGGAGACAAAGAATCTGAAGCAGGCTCCAGGCTCTGAGCTGTCAGCACAGAGCCCGATGCGGGGCTCAAACTCACAAACCATGAGATCATGACCTGAGCTGAAGTCGGACGCTTACCGCTTACCGCTTACCGACTGAGCCACCCAGGAGCTCCTCTTAATCCCCTTTATTTCCCCCATCCCCCTACTTTATTTCCCCCTTTCTCTTTGGCAACTACCAGTTCTCTGAGTCTTTTTTTTTTTTTTGTCCATTTTTAAGTGAAACCATGTTATTTATCTTTCCTTGACTTAGCATTCCCCTCCAGCTCATACATGTTGTTGCAAATGGCAAGATTGCATTTTTTATGACTGAGTAATTTTCCATAGTATATATACCACCTCTTTATCCACTCATGGATGGACACTTGAGTTGCTTCCATATCTCAGCTATTGTAAATAATGCTGCAGTGAATGTAGTGGTGCATATGTCTTTTTGAATTAGTATTCTTTTCTGTGGATGAACACCCACCAGTGGAATTACTGGATCATATAGTAATTCTATTTTTAATTTTTTAAGGAACCTCCATACTGCTTTCCACAGTGGCTTCATCAGTTTACATACATACCTGCACTTATTTCTTTCTTTGATTCTACTTATTCTGATGTGCGTAAGGTGATATCTTTATTGTAGTTTAGATTTGCATTTCCCTGATGATTAGTAATAAGGTGGGAGGAAGTTCTAAGTACTGGTTCTCAAAATTAAGTGTTTTTTGGAACCACATGGAAGGGTTATAAAACACAGTGCTGGATTTACCTCAGGATTTTGATTCAGTAGATCTGAGGTGGGACCCCAGAATTTTCATTTTTTTTAACTTAGAATGCAAGTGGGGGAAGGGGGCAGAGAGAAAGAGAATCTTAAGCAGCTCAGTGTTGGGCTTGATCCCATGACCTTGGGAACATGACCTGAGGTGAAATGAAGAGTCCCTCAACTGAGCAACCCAGGTGCCCTCTTTTTATTTTTATTTTTTTAAGAATTTTCATTTCTAATGGATTCCCAGGTGATATTGAGGCTGCTGGTTGGTTGATGACACTTTAAGAATAATTGCCTTAAACAATTGCCTTAAATTACTTAAAAATACTTAAATTTTGTAAGTAATCAAGATAGTGCAGACTTCAATGACATTCCTTATTCTGTCTCCCAACCAGTTCTTAATCAGAGATGAGCAGAAGCTCTTGAGCTAATCTGGGAAATTCTGTTCTTAATTATTTAGAAAACTGAATATAAATGTTCAACAGGCTGTGTTGCTCTATCCCTGAAAAGGTCCCTATGTCTCATTATAATACAGGCTCCACACACATTGCAAAATGCCAATTTTGCTGCCAAGGAGCAAGTTCTTAAAAGTGCATTTCACAGAATATAGAAAACAACCAATTAAACTTTTCTCACAGCAGGACCTCTCTTTAAAGTATTCTAATCATAAAGAAGAACTTTTACTCCTGCAAAAAGTTGGGTTATGACTAACATTAACTTAAGGTGTGAGATTTTAACATTTGCTTTCTTGTAAAGTTATTTACTTCATGTATTTTTAGTAAGTCTTCCCATTGCACTAACAAACTAAACCTATTAGAAGCATCTTGCCCTGTCCAGATTATTCCAATAACACTCTGCCTGGGATCCCAATCTCCTCCTCCATTTGTGAACATTTCCTTGACCCCTATACCGTTTTGTACACAGTTCAGTTTTTCTATTGCCATGCAATTCCGGTTAGATTCTTCAGTCTTTCAGGTCAAAGCTTAAATGCCATTTAATTTAATGAGCTCTGTCTTACTCCCTAATGCGAGGTCCAGAATACTTTGTTATAAGTACACATTGGATGTTGATTTTTTTTTGTTTATATTGAAGTAAAAAATATGTATGTATATTTAAAAAAACAAATGTGTGGGTAGATCTAAAATACACAAAGATATACATATCAATATATTTTGTAGAAGTTACCACAATTGTATACCAGCAGCTTTCTTTGGCAGAAGTTTGGACAGGAAGTCTTAATGCCCTCAGTTTCATGCTCCTGTAGACCTGTCTTCTGCCCTTCACCCGAAGGCAGGTCTAGGCTTTTCCCACTAAATGTATTTCCTGAATTATGGACAACATACATAGAGATTCTAGAGCCCAGCCTAAGGAAGCATGAACACAGGATTTGGTGTCAATAAGAAAAGTGCATTAAGCTCCTAGAGCCACAATATCCTCTTTGGAAGATCGGGAGTTTAAAAAAAAAAAAAAAAAAAAAAAAAAAAAAACTTTATAATTTTGTAGAATTTTGATACAAAATATATAAAGCAACCAGGGAAAAATAGGCACTATTTAAATACAAATTCTTTTTCTACTGCTTTTCTAAGGAAGATTCTCTATTCTCCATAATTCTGCCAAATATTTCTGTTCTTTAATTCTTGGCCATCTTATAAAGATGAAAGATACCTTCTTACAGGACATATATAGGATTTTTTTGGACCACCTAATAAAAACATTCACAATTTTATCTAGTATGAGCTAAGTACGGCTGGTCAATTTATATTCTCTCCAATCTTCATAATCTTGCTTGAAAGTAGATACAATTATCTGAGATGTTAAGTGATTTATCCTGTGGAAAGAGCTCAAACTCTTGAAAGAAGGACTCACATTTAGGTACCTGTCATTCCCCATGCCTCACTGCTTCTGTGTGCATTGTGTCACAGTAAGGTTGGGCACCCATGAGAAGAATGCGCTGGAATGGAATCAGGACAAATAGTCATTTATGTGATGCTCTACTACAAATTGGTAATAATGGGGGCGCCTGGGTGGCTCAGTCGTTAAGCGGCGGACTTCAGCTCAGGTCATGATCTCGCAGTCCGTGAGTTCGAGTCCCGCGTCGGGCCCTGTGCTGACAGCTCAGAGCCTGGAGCCTGTTTCAGATTCTGTGTCTCCCTCTCTCTGACCCTGCCCTGTTCATTCTCTGTCTCTCTCTGTCTCAAAAATAATAAACGTTAAAAAAAATTTTTTTTAAATACCAAATTGGTAATTCTTCAAAAATATTTTGATTATAACTGTACATTTCCATTTTGAATTGCTTATCTGTGTTGTAAAATTTTGAGCAGTGCTTAAAAAGTCTCTAACTGAAATCAAATGGTGAGGTTACAATTTCTGTATGAATACGACAAAATACTTCACGCCTAGAAGAACATTGCATTTGTCAATTCTATACTATCTCTGGAGGAATAGAATGATTAGGCAAATAAGTTATGTAGGTAAAACATCTTTTCAAACATTGACTTCTAATGCCTACATTCCATTCCTATTCTATCATATCATGTCTCTCAGTAGAAACATAAACTTTCAGTACAGGTTGCCGTTCAGTCCACAATTCTAATAAAATTGTGGTTGATAAATATCTTCAAACAGACCTATTTCTATGTATGTCAAGAGTACTGTGATTCACTGTATGTGGTTTTGATGTATTGAGTTTCTGTACCTGAATGTTAAACGTTTATGAGCATAAGAATTCAGTGTTTTACAACAGCACATGACTGATGCACGATCTTCCTGCCCCTTGCTGTGTGTTCAGTTTTTGTTTAGATTTAACTGAAACCTTAATTGTGCCAATTATTCTTAGTTTATTAAAATTTTGAATGAAGATAGAGACTAAAATGTACCAAGAAGGTGGTTTACACTCCACTGACTTTCTAGTCATTATGATATAAACTAGAATTTGTGAGATAAACACTAATAGAAATATAAATGAAAGTACTTTTCTTTAAATTTTTTGTTTATTTTCAGAGAAAGCATGCACATGTGCAAGTTGGGCAGGGACGGGGCGGGGGGGGTGGTGAGAGAATCACAAGCAGGCTCCACACTGTCAGCATGGAGCCCCATGTGGGGCTTGAACTCATGAACTGTGGGATCATGACCTGAGAGGAAACCAAGAGTGAGATGCTTAACCAACTGAGCCACCCAGGCATCCCAAAAGTAGTATTCTTAATTATGAAATTCCAATCCAATATTCTTAAAATGTGTTATTTCAATTTTATATAATTTAGGTTTTCAAAAGGACCAACTATTTTATGTTTTAAATTTTCTTGGTGGGACATGAATATAAATAGAATATAACATCTGCAACTTGTGAGCAAATGCCAAATTAATCTGAAATTTTCTGGAATGATTTATTCAAGTGCATTATTAATTTTTTGAAAGTAAAAATTCTTAAGATGACCTATTATTCTACGAATAGGTTGAAGGGGGGAAATGTAAACCCAAATGATTAAGAGTATTTTAGAGAATTTTTTACCCTGCCATTTTTTATAGGTTACCTCATGTATTTTAATAAAAGACGCAATAAATTAATGCCTATTTGGCCTTGATACTTGTGATAAACAAACTTCAGATGATTCATTTAAATATCTAAAGCTCAAATATGATCGTATGAGGGATATAACTTACGAAATGTGGATTCTCAAGGTAAAATTGTAAGGATCTCTTGCTAATCTTGAAAGCCCAAAATAACCTCTTATAGGATATTTGATACACTAAATAGGAAGAGTCACCAGTACACTAATTGATTAATATTGTCTTCAAACCTGTGGGACACAGAAGGCCTAGGGAATTTGGTAAGAACTCCATTAAACTCTGTAGTTGGTTTATCTTTGGTTTTTGCTAAAGGTGAGGAATAACTAAAGAAAAATGCCCAGTAACATGGTTGCATAATTGATCCAATATCTATTTCATAGGTTTTTCTTTAGTATTAATTTGGCAGAGTGTGATAAAAAATAAAGACAAGGTTCTTGGTTTCATGGAATCATGACTATGTTATGCATACGTGCAACAGAAAATCACATAAATTATTTCAGTGCATTTGCTAAATATCACATGAAAAAAAATAAAATGAGATACTATAACAGGGAACCCTCAAAATAGCCTAGAGAGTCAGGTATATTTTTCCAGAAGCATAGGATACAATCTCAGCCCTGATGAAAGGTGATTCAAGATTTTCAAGACTAGAAGAAATAGGGAAAGCTTTCTGACAGATTGATAGATATCATGCAGTGTTAAGAGGAGAGAAAAGAGGATTTATTTTTAAGTAAAGAAATGGAGACACAGGTGGCTAAAACAGTTGCAAGAGTTCATTAAATTGAAACTAATGAGCTAGGCAGTAGTGAATATAGTGGGCTTTTGTCACTTAGGTTAAATATTTTGAAAGCTATCCTAAGACCAGTGGGAAGTCAAAGCATATTGAAGAGAGAATTGGCATGATCAGATGTGCAAGTTTGATTTTTTTTTTTTTCAAGCTTATTCTACCTTCTTGGGGTTTCTGGTTGAGTGTCGGTTTAATATTCAACTCTTGGTTTCAGCTCAGGTCATGGACTCACAGTTCATGGTTCAAGCCCCATGTCAGGCTCTCCGTTGACAGCATGAAGCCTGCTTTGGATTCTGTCTCCCTCTCTCTCTCTCTCTCTGCCCAGCCCCCCACCCCCTGCTTGCTTGCTTGCTCGCTCTCTCAAAAATAAAATTAAAAAAAATTAAGGTTATTCTAGGTTCTTTGTAAACAATGGCAAAGTTAGAGCAAAGTAAGAGAACACCTAGGAAGACAAACTTAGAGGCCAATGGAGTCATGTGGACAACAGTGTTAACTTGGCTTGGTTATAATTATAATGCAAAGGGAGAGAAGTGAATGGATTTGAGGTATGATCAGATAAAAAACTAGAGATGTGCTGATTGGTTACAGAAGGGAATCAGTCTCCAAGGATATCGAGTAACAGTAAGTAATGAGGCTATCAGTGGATAAAGGAAACATTGGAGGAAAAATGGATGGAGAGGGGAAGAGGAAGGAAGATGATCAGGTATTCAGTTTGGATAGATTGTGTTTCAGATGCCTGAGAGTTACCCAAGTAGAAATGCTGAATAGGCAGTCAGCTATGTGTGCACAGAACTCAATAATGAGGTCTCACCTATCAGTAAATTTGGAGTTTGTTGACATTGTAAGGGAAGAAAAATTTTTCTCTTATTCTCCTGAGTTCTTGGCTGAGACCCCAGTTAATAAGACGCAAGTGTGTCATGTATGGGTGGGAAGATAACCAGGGAAAAATGAGTAACTCACAAAGGTGGCTTGAGAATTCAGGGCTAAATACCATGTTAACAAGGAAAAGAGATGCAGGGCTGTTACAGTCCTTTTAGGGGAGAGCCAATAATTTTTAGGATAAGTGAGTCTTTAGAATAGACGGGAGGTGTGATAATTGGTAATAATTTGTGACAAGCTGGTCTGGGTATAGTGTTGACTTTGTCTATTCTGATTAGTCAACCTCCCTTTGTTGATATAACTCACTCTCAGGAAAGGGATATATGACAATTAAGTTCCTTCTGGATAATTTATTTTGAGGAAGGGACGTTAAGAGAAAGCCTCGACCATCATTTGCTGTTTTTAGGTTTTACAGCTCAAAATGGTCAATATGACAAAGTGGCATGTTTGGGGTAGTACATTTTGCTACCCTTCAATATACAGATTAGTTTTTATTCCATAGGAGGTGATGTGATTCCTTACAAGAATAGTATAGTTTTCAAAGAAGAGAGTGTATAGGACAAAGCCCTAAGGAACTCTTGTATTTAAAGTTTCAACAAAAATGGAGAAAACAAGAGTGCAAAGAAGGAAGAATCGGGGAAATACACCGTGAAAAGTGCAGTAACTGTCTCTCAAAAATGGGGCAGTCAACAGAATCCAATTCCTGATTTTGCATGTGTAAAGTCATTGGTAACTTCGGCAAGAGCAGTCACATTGATTTTGATTGGCCTATAAGTTGAGTTGTGGAATATAGGGAAGAGAATAGTAGTTTAAAAAAGGGAACATGGGCTTTGGGAGGAATTTCTATGCAAAGTACCAGATTATGTTTAAAAAGTAATGGGGAGGATGCACAAAAGAGTTGAAAGATACAAGGAGGGGCCAGGCACATTTCGTGTATCCAGTTCCTGAGAAGGGAGCAAAGAAGGGATGAAAGTAGTATCAATGGATAGAAAAGTAAATTCTGAATGAGTACACGTTATATAAAGATAATTCCTGTAGGTGAATAGGAAAAATGGGTAAGAATAGCTATTGATGATGGTAGTTTTATATATTTAATGTCTGAGTTTTCTAGTGGTTTTGTTTTGGTTCTTCTTGCAAAGACACAATCATCTTTAGTATGTCTTGACCATAAACAACATGGGTGGTGGTAGTGAGGGAGAATGCTTAAAATGTTGGAATATGGAAGAAAATTAAAGGACTTTCTATGGGGAAGGGAAGACTGATGAAATTGGTGTTTCAGAAACATTCCTCTGGCTGTGACAGAATGCGTTTAAGATGGCAGATCTGGAAGTAAACCAAACTGAGAATGATTTTCATGAAGACTGTTGCTGATGTTTCTGTTTTTATTCTTCCCTCCCTCCACATCTCGCACACATACAAACTATCTCTTGTCTGTCCTTCTCATTGGCCACAAAGGATCGTGCAAGGTTTGACTAGTATTGTCTTGCATCTGGGCATTAGTGGTGTAAACAGTGGCAGTTCTGATCCTCTTTATGCTACCATGTAGGCTCATGCAGGTCAGTTAGACCAGTACACAATAGGAATTATTTAGTCAGCAACATTCTTTCAGGTGTTCTCACTCTGTATCAGGCACTGAGGTTTGCATAAAGTGGTGAACCAAAATGAAAAGATTAAAGAACTGTTCCTTCAAGAGATAGACATGGCCACTGTTTGGAGACACATGGCAAGGTATTCCTAATTACTTAAATTTTTTTTAAATTTTTTTAATGTTTATTTTTGAGAGACATAGATGGCAAGAGCAAGGGAGGGGAAGAGAGAGAGGGAGACACAGAACATGAAGCAGGCTCTTCATGACAGCTCTGAGCTGTCAGCACAGAGCCCGACGTAGGGCTACTTTAATTAGTATTTTGTTTGAATTCTGTTTGGTATGATGAGATAATAAGCATATAATAAATAATCCACAGCTACTTATGGGAGGAACCAATGGAGTGGCATATTTTATTCCATTTACAGTTAGTGGTGAACTTGAGCTCCTCTACACACTTGGCGTTAAGGCACCAAAGCTAAAAACAGAGAAGTGTCCCATTTATTTTGGGATTTAGAACAGTAGAGCATAGAATACATCTCCTAACAGCAGTGCATATAAAATATCTAACCACCTAGGGCTATTTTTACATATCCATGGTAAACTTATTATTTATTTTTTTTTTTTTTGGCTGCTAACTGTATGTTGCTAAGCAATTTGTTATCATGCTGGATAATCACATCAAAACTGTTAAACCCCCTGCATATATTCTCATTATGTACAAATTCTGTCCACTACCCAAGAAAACCTACCAGGCATTAAAAAACATCTTTTTCAGAAGCCAATTTTTGTCTTCTGCATTGTGTCACTTAATCAAAATGTGTTATCAACGCTTGCGAGAAAGCTAAGAAGTTTATAAATCACTGTGTATGAGGAAACCAAGACATATCTGTTAAAGTAAATAATTAGAACATGCTATGTGATGAACTGATGCATTTTATCCCACTTGATTTCCTTACTGGCCTGGAAAATACCAGTAACATGTAGGTTTACAGAGAAACACACAGAGGCTCTAGCAATGGAGAATCTCTTGTCGGCAACAACAGCTACTTTGTCAAGTCTTTTCCATATCCTCGCTCTTTTTTCAGGGGAATTTGCCCTAGCAACATGAAAAAGCAGTGGAACTTCTACAGAAATAGGTTAACAGTAGGTTAGGGAACAGTAGGGATGGAACTCCATGCACAGGGAATAAAATGTCTCATTTTACTTGTAATGCTTTCCTCTGCAAGGTTTATCATGAAATTTTAATTGCTTTTTGAATAATTACTGTGTAACTTTATAAAACTCACAACTAATTTTGGATGTGTTGAAACTTTGTTAATTTCTTTTGGTAGATGATTAGATTTAACTTGAAGTAGGACTATCAATTATTGACAATTTTGGAACATCAATTACTTAATTGTTCCAAGTCAGACTATCTTGGTTCAAATGCTGCCTCATCTATAAAGTGAGACTAATGCTAGTGGCTAACTTATCTAAGCATTAATTTGAGCATTATAAAACTTATATATGTCAATGGCTTAAATCAAGGCCAAGGACATGATAAACATGTTTCATTATCATGTTTATGAGCCTGCTTTAGTCAAACTTTTGCTACTCTGTAGTTGTAACCCTATCTTGGTCTACAATGTAAGAGTGAATATGGTTATTTGAGTTCAGAATTCTTACTCTATTTTTTATTAAATAAGATGAAAACTCCAATCAGTAAAAATTCTTTTTGAATAGAGTTTTAACTAAATTGAATTCTTCCTTTGCTTAAAGTAAGTTCAAATGATATAAGTCATTTTTGAATGTCCTAATGCATTTATCTTGTTTATAAAAGGTTTACATATGACATATAGCAGATTTGGTCAAAGTAATGGGATAGTTTTATTCTTCTGCAAGACTCTATACACACAGTGATGAAGGGAAGTGCATTAGAAATCTAGGGCCAGAATTCAATACTAAATAGTAATTGAAAAAGATATGTTGCTTGGAAACTGCAGAGAGCACCGCTTTGGTGCTTTGTTTCAAGTGAAGGGTAATACAAATCATGCATTAAAATAGTAGAACCCTTTTTAAAATTTCAACAATGCAATTGATGAGAGTTTTAATAAGCTCTGACACATAACTCAGAATAGTGCATTTCAATCATACAGATGGTTCATTAAGATAACCCACAGCATTGATAGATTTATACTGAGGTTTGGTTACATACCTTATGAGGCTTCAGGTTATGGTTGCATAAACTGGACTCAGATTAAAGGTAATGAAATATTCCTTCTAAGAATAATCACGCTTTTAGAGAAAACTGCACCTAATCAGAGAGTCATGCACCATTGAGTCTTGTGCATAGGACTTGCTGTTTAATAGCTGTTTGGTGACATTTGCAATTGGATGCAGTTAATAAACAATGTAAGATGCTAATTTGTTATTTGGCAGGAGGAGTGAGTCCTTTTGCTCCCTCCTAATTTCAAAACATGATGACCCTGAAAGTTAATGAAAATAAAGATCTGCACATAGCAAAAATAATAATGTAGTGGCAGTGACTATTCATCCTTTGTTTGGCTGTTTGAAGGATGAAATTCAAATACCTACAGACAAGACCCTTGAATTGTGAGGTGTTCACTCCATCATTAGTTTCTCTCTCCTGAAAACTCATTATATGCAAGTCTCCTCCAATGGTCTTGAAAGTTCTTCCAATTTGGAAAATAATTGATCTGTACATAAAGCAGTTTCTGAGGCCCTGCCTCACATTTTGGAAATCTGTTCTTTATTTAACCCAAAACTTAATCTTATCTTGTCTTAGCAAGCTATGACCCAGCATTAAGCTTTTTGTATATGCATTTGTCATCAGAGGTTGGTTTTAGCTCATCTTAAAATAGATCATTTTTATCAATTATAATTCAACAGAGGAGAAAATATTTGTTGGATCCTATTGTACACCGTACTTAGACTGTACAAGCTCACAATGCACTGTAAGTCACACATGAATACAATCAATTTTATGACCATTATCAGCCATTGACATTGTAAATATGCCCAGAAGTTAGTTACTTATGATGGATTTTGTTAATAAGAGATTGTGGGACCTTTTTTTTTTTTTAGCATTATTATATTTTTATTTTTATTTTTATTTTTTTGGTTTTTATTTTTTTTCAATATATGAAGTTTATTGTCAAATTGGTTTCCATACAACACCCAGTGCTCATCCCAAAAGGTGCTCTCCTCTCCCTCCCACCCCCCATCAACCCTCAGTTTGTTCTCCGTTTTTAAGAGTCTCTTATGCTTTGGCTGTCTCCCACTCTAACCTCTCTCTTTTTTTTTTCCCTTCCCCTCCCCCTCCCCCATGGGTTTCTGTTACGTTTCTCAGAATCCACATAAGAGTGAAAACATATGGTATCTGTCTTTCTCTGTATGGATTATTTCACTTAGCATCACACTCTCCAGTTCCACGTTGCTACAAAGGGCCATATTTCATTCTTTCTCATTGCCACGTAGTACTCCATTGTGTATATAAACCACAATTTCTTTATCCATTCATCAGTTGATGGACATTTAGGCTCTTTCCATAATTTGGCTATTGTTGAGAGTGCTTCTATAAACATTGGGGTACAAGTGCCCCTATGCATCAGTACTCCTGTATCCCTTGGGTACATTCCTAGCAGTGCTATTGCTGGGTCATAGGGTAGGTCTATTTTTAATTTTCTGAGGAACCTCCACACTGTTTTCCAGAGTGGCTGCACCAATTTGCATTCCCACCAACAGTGCAAGAGGGTTCCCATTTCTCCACGTCCTCTCCAGCATCTATAGTCCCCTGATTTGTTCATTTTGGCCACTCTGACTGGCATGAGGTGATATCTGAGTGTGGTTTTGATTTGTATTTCCCTGATGAGGAGCGACATTGAGCATCTTTTCATGTGCCTTTTGGCCATCCAGTTGTCTTCTTTAGAGAAGTGTCTATTCATGTTTTCTGCCCATTTCTTCACTGGGTTATTTGTTTTTCGGGTGTGGAGTTTGGTGAGCTCTTTATAGATTTTGGATACTAGCCCTTTGTCCGATATGTCATTTGCAAATATCTTTTCCCATTCCGTTGGTTGCCTTTTACTTTTGTTGGTTGTTTCCTTTGCTGTGCAGAAGCTTTTTATCTTCATAAGGTCCCAGTAGTTCATTTTTGCTTTTAATTCCCTTGCCTTTGGGGATGTGTCAAGTAAGAAATTGCTACGGCTGAGGTCAGAGAGGTCTTTTCCTGCTTTCTCCTCTAGGGCTTTGATGGTTTCCTGCCTCACATTCAGGTCCTTTATCCATTTTGAGTTTATTTTTGTGAATGGTGTGAGAAAGTGGTCTAGTTTCAAACTTCTACATGTTGCTGTGAGTTCTCCCAGCACCACTTGTTAAAGAGACTGTCTTTTTTCCATTGGATGTTCTCTCCTGCTTTGTCCAAGATTAGTTGGCCATACGTTTGTGGGTCTAGTTCTGGGGTTTCTATTCCATTGGTCTATGTGTCTGTTTTTGTGCCAATACCATGCTGTTTTGATGACTACAGCTTTGTATTAGAGGCTAAAGTCTGGGATTGTGATGCCTCCTGCTTTGGGCTTCTTCAAAATTACTTTGGCTATTCAGGGCGTTTTGTGGTTCCATATGAATTTTAGGATTGCTTGTTCTAGTTTCGAGAAGAATGCTGGTGCAATTTTGATTGGGATTGCATTGAATGTGTAGATAGCTTTGGGTAGTATTGACATTTTGACAATATTTATTCTTCCAACCCATGAGCATGGAATGTTTTTCCATTTCTTTATATCTTCTTCAATTTCCTTCATAAGCTTTGTATAGTTTTCAGCATACAGATCTTTTACATCTTTGGTTAGATTTATTCCTAGGAATTTATGCCTTTTGGTGCAATTGTGAATGGGATCAGTTTCTTTATTTGTCTTTCTGTTGCTTCATTATTAGTGTATAAGAATGCAACTGATTTCTGTACATTGATTTTGTATCCTGCGACTTTGCTAAATTCATGTATCAGTTCTAGCAGATTTCTGGTGGACTCTATCAGATTTTCCATGTATAATATCATGTCATCTGCAAAAAGTGAAAGCTTGATTTCATCTTTGCCAATTTTGATGCCTTTGATTTCTTTCTGTTGTCTGATTGCTGATGCTAGAACTTCCAACGCTATGTTAAACAACAGCAGTGAGAGTGGACATCCCTGTCATGTTCCTGATCTCAGGGAGAAAGCTCTCAGTTTTTCCCCCGTTGAGGATGATGTTAGCTGTGGGCTTTTCATAAATGGCCTTTATGATCTTTAAGTATGTTCCTTCTATCCCGACTTCTTGAGGGTTTTTATTAAGAAAGGGTGCTGAATTTTGTCAAATCCCTTTTCTGCATCGATTGACAGGATCATATGGTTCTTTCGTTTTATTAATGTGATGTATCATTTTGATTGATTTGTGAATGCTGAAGCAACCCTGCATCCCAGGAATGAATCCCACTTGATCATGGTGAATAATTCTTTTTATATGCTGTTGAATTCAATTTGCTAGTATCTTGTTGAGAATTTTTGCATCCATATTCATCAGGGATATTGGCCTGTAGTTCTCTTTTTTACTGGGTCTCTGTCTGGTTTAGGAATCAAAGTAATACTGGCTTCATAGAATGAGTCTGGAAGTTTTCCTTCCCTTTCTATTTTTTGGAATAGCTTGAGAAGGATAGGTATTATCTCTGCTTTAAATGTCTGATAGAACTCCCCTGGGAAGCCATCTGGTCCTGGACTCTTATTTGTTGGGAGATTTTTGATAACCGATTCAATTTCTTCGCTGGTTATGGGTCTGTTCAAGCTTTCTATTTCCTCCTGATTGAGTTTTGGAAGCATGTGGGTGTTTAGGAATTTGTCCATTTCTTCCAGGTTGTCCAGTTTGTTGGCATATAATTTTTCATAGTATTCCCTGATAATTGTTTGTATTTCTGAGGGATTGGTTGTAATAATTCCATTTTAATTCATGATTTTTTCTTTTTGAGAAGCCTGGCTAGAGGTTTATCAATTTTGTTTATTTTTTCAAAAAACCAACTCTTGCTTTCGTTGATTTGCTCTACAGTTTTTTTTAGATTCTATATTGTTTATTTCTGCTCTGATCTTTATTTCTCTTCTGCTGGGTTGAGGCTGTCTTTGCTGTTCTGCTTCTATTTCCTTTAGGTGTGCTGTTAGATTTTGTATTTGGGATTTTTCTTGTTTCTTGAGATAGGCCTGGATTGCAATGTATTTTCCTCTCAGGACTGCCTTTGCTGCATCCCAAAGCGTTTGGATTGTTGTATTTTCATTTTCGTTTGTTTCCATATATTTTTTCTTCTCTAATTGCCTGGTTGACCCACTCATTCGTTAGTAGGGTGTTCTTTAACCTCCATGCTTTTGGAGGTTTTCCAGACTTTTTCCTGTGGTTGATTTCAAGCTTCATAGCATTGTGGTCTGAAAGTATGCATGGTATAATTTCAATTCTTGTAAACTTATGAAGGGCTGTTTTGTGACCCAGTATATGATCTATCTTGGAGAATGTTCCATGTGCACTCGAGAAGAAAGTATATTCTGTTGCTTTGGGATGCAGAGTTCTAAATGTATCTGTCAAGTCCATCTGATCCAATGTATCATTCAGGGCCCTTGTTTCTTTATTGACCGTGTGTCTAGATGATCTATCCATTTCTGTAAGTGGAGTGTTAAAGTCCCCTGCAATTACCACATTCTTATCAGTAAGGTTGCTTATGTTTATGAGTAATTGTTTTATATATTTGGGGGCTTCTATATTTGGTGCATAGACATTAATAATTGTTAGCTCTTCCTGATGGATAGACCCTGTGAGTATTATATAATGCCCTTCATCTCTTGTTACAGCCTTTAAAGTCTAGTTTGTCTGATATAAGTATGGCTACTCCAGCTTTCTTTTGACTTCCAGTGTCATGATAAATAGTTCTCCATCCCCTCACTCTCGATCTAAAGGTGTCCTCAGGTCTAAGATGAGTCTCTTGTGGACAGCAAATAGATGGGTCTTGTTTTTTTATCCAATCTGATACCCTATGTCTTTTGTTTGGCGCATTTAGTCCATTTACATTCAGTGTTATTGTAGAAAGATACGGGTTTAGAGTCATTGTGAAGTCTGTAGGTTTTGTGCTTGTAGTGATGTCTCTGGTACTTTGTCTCACAGGATCCTCCTTAGGATCTCTTGTAGGGCTGGTTTAGTGGTGATGAATTCCTTCAGTTTTTGTTTGGGATGACCTTTATCTCTCCTTCTATTCTAAATGACAGACTTGCTGGATAAAGGATTCTCGGCTGCATATTTTTTCTGTTCAACACATTGAAGATCTCATGCCAATCCTTTCTGGCCTGCCAAGTTTCAAAAGAGAGATCAGTCACGAGTCTTACAGGTCTCCCTTTATATGTGAGGGCACGTTTATCCCTTGCTGCTTTCAGAATTTTCTCTTTATCCTTGTATTTTGCCAGTTTCACTATGATACGTCGTGCAGAAGATCGATTCAAGTTACGTCTGAAGGGAATTCTCTGTGCCTCTTGGATTTCAATGCCTTTTTCCTTCCCCAGATCAGGGAAGTTCTCAGCTATTATTTCTTCAAGTACACCTTCAGCACCTTTCCCTCTCTTCCTTCTCTGGGATACCAATTATGTGTATATTATTTCTTTTTAGTGTATCACTTAGTTCTCTAATTTTCCCCTCATACTCCTGGACTTTTTTATCTATTTCTCAGCTTCCTCTTTTTCCATAATTTTATCTTCTAGTTCACCTATTCTCTCCTCTGCCTCTTCAATCTGAGCCGTGGTCGTTTCCATTTTATTTTGCATCTCGTTTAAAGTGTTTTTCAGCTCCTCCTGACTGTTCCTTAGTCCCTTGATCTCTGTGGCAAGAGATTCTCTGCTCTCCTCTATACTGTTTTCAAGCCCAGTGATTAATTTAATAACTATTATTCTAAATTCACTTTCTGTTATATTGTTTAAATCATTTTTGATCAGTTCATTAGCTGTTATTTCCTGGACGTTTTTTTGAGGGGAATTCTTCTGTTTCGTCATTTTGGATAGTCCCTGGAGTTGTGCAGAACTTCGGGGCACTTCCCCCGTGTTGTCTTGAATAACTCTGTTGGTGGGCGGGGCGCAGTCAGACCTGATGTCTGCCCCCAGCCCACCGCTAAGGCCACAGGCAGACTGGTGTGTACCTTCTCTTCTCTTCTCCTAAGGGCGGGATTCACTGTGTGGTGGTGTGGCCGGTCTGGGCTACTTGCACACTGCCAGGCTTGTGGTGCTGGGGATCTGGCGTATGAGCTGGGGTGGATCGGCAAGGTGCACAGGGGCTGGAGGGGCAGGCTCAGCTCGCTTTTCCTTTGGAGATCTGCTTCGGGAGGGGCCCTGCGGCACAGGGAGGGAGTCAGACCTGCTGCCAGAGGGATGGATCCACAGAAGCACAGTGTTGGGTGTTTGCTCGGTGCAAGTAGTTCCCTGGCAGGAACCGGTTCCCTTTGGGATTTTGGCTGGGGGATGGGAGAGGGAGATGGCACTGGCAAGTGCCTTTGTTCCCTGCCAAACTGAGCTCTGTCGTCTGGGGCTCAACAATTCTCCCTCCCGTTGTCCTCCAGCCCTCCCGTTCTCCAAGCAGAACTGTTAGCTTATAACCTTCCAGATGTCAAGTCCCGCTTGCTGTCAGAACACACTCTATCCAGTCCCTCCGCTTTTGCCAGCCAGACTCGGGGGCTCTGCTTGGCCGGCGGGCTGCCCCTCTGCCCTGGCTCCCTCCCGCCAGTCCGTGGAACATGCACTGCCTCTCCGCCCTTCTTACCCTCTTCTGTGGGCCTCTTGTCTGCGCTTGGCTCCCGAGACTCCATTCTGCTAGTCTTCTGGCAGTTTTCTGGGGTTATTTAGGCAGGTGTAGGTGGAATCTAAGTGATCAGCAGGACGCGCGGTGAGCCCAGCATCCTCCTATGCTGCCATCTTCCCAGGATCCCTTTTTTTTCACACTAATAACTTTGGTATGGAATTGATAAGCTTTGGAACTTAAAGGTAATATAACACATGGTATAATGAAAACTAGAAGAATAATTCTCTAAGACAAATTTTTGTTATATCTATGCTAAAAATAATTTTTAAACTAATTTTCCAATTTTTTGCCACCTATATTTCAGATTAGAAAATATCTCTGGCGTGCTTTTATTAAACTTTAAAGTGAATGTTTTGACAATAATAAAGAATATAAAAATATATAGTGAATTGTTGCAAATACTTTTGTTTTTCACTTCTGTTTCACAACTGAATACCACTTAGGATAGAGTAGGTTATTCTGAGAAAATTCTAGTATCACAAAAACTCTCCAGACTCCAAAGAACAAAGGCTTGTTTCTTGCTCAAGCTAGACCATCCTGGAGGAGGAAGGAGTTCTGCTTGTAGTGTGTTGGGCTAATCTGAGGGAGCAGCAGACATCTCAAATATTGACATGTCAGAAGAAAAGAGAAGTGGGGGAAAGGGGTCTTGCATCCACCGTTAAATACTGTATATTTGAAAGTTGCGGAGAGAGTAAATCTTAAAAGATTTCTTGTCATCACAAGAAAACATCCATCACCTCACATAGTTATTTTTAACTAAACTCCTTATGGTAAATATTTCTTGATACATATATGAAACCATTGTGTTGTAAACCTTAAGCAAATACAATGTTATGTATTATATCTCAAAACTAGAAAAAAAAAAAAAAAACCCTGAGCTTCATATGTGACATTCATCACTTCTCACAACTCATGGGCTAGAACCGGTTCAACCACAGGGAGACCAGGAAGTACAACCTATCTTTGTTCCTAGAAGGTAGGAGTACCAGAAATGTTGAATAACTCTTATAAATACCACCACTAGGTTTTATTCTTAGCATTGCCTTACAGATAGAGACAAGACAGGTGCTTAGGAAATTTAAAAGGCTTGTTCAAGATCACCTAGTAACCAAACTTCAGAACCAGAATTCAAATACATATTTGTAAATTCCAAATTCAATGCTATTTCCATTAAAACTATGGTTACAATTGTATTCAATTCACATCTACTTGAAAGGTGTGTGTAATGAATTTGTAGCCATTGGTTGGTACATAACCAGCCATATTTTTTTTTCTCTCATTGCAGATCATTGTTACAACAGCAACTATTAGTACCTACTATGGAAATCTGATATGTAGCAAGTTTTAAACTGAACTTACTAAAAAAAATTCTGCTCTCGTCTTCTAGTTCAGGCACTTGATATGATTATCTACTTAGCTACACATCTCAGGATTATCCTCAACTTTTCCCCTAACGATCACATCTCAGAAATGTGACTTGATCCATGCACTTCTCTTCAGAGCTAGTGCTTTCTTTCAGGTATAAAAGAAAAATTACCCCAGACATTTATTTAAAACTTGAAGAAAGACTTGACTCAAGACTATTGCATGAGGGATCAAGACTGTTGCAGTGTAGAATGCTTGAGCTCCACTGAAACTAAATGTAGGAAGGTGTTAAGTGCTTGGAGTGAGCTAGTGGGGAAGTAGTAGAGGACATTAGTGAGGGGGATTGGTTAATGTGATCAGGCCCCTTACATTACCAATTTGGTAATTGGTGCTTAGTGAAGTTGGGCTCACACCTTCCCATTAAGACCAGGCGGTAAGGACCTTACCTTTGTTGCTGATTGAGTTTACAAAGGATGGCTCTTGGTCTTTGAGGAAGGCATTCATGAGTTGTGAAAATGTAAAGAGGCTATGGCGCCCCTGGGTGGCTCAGCTGGTTAAGTGTCCGACTTTGTCTTAGGTCATGATCTTGCAGTTCGTGAATTAGAGCTCAGAGCCTGGAGCCTGTTTGTGTTTCTCTCTCTCCCCTGCTCATTCATTCATTCTCTCTCTCTCTCTCAAAAATAAACACAAAAAAAATTTTTTACATGGGAAGAGGCTGGGAGAAGAGTTATGCCTCAAAGCGGTAAAGAACTTACAATTGCACATTTTCTCAAGCAAATGCTGTAAGCAAAAGGAAGTCAGGGGCGTGGAATTAGGAAGAAACTTGTCTAAAGTTGAGTCATGCTGAGAGGAATGTTAAGGCCTTCTTGGTCACGTATTCTCATCTCCCTTTCCTGCCCCTGTTGTCTCCTCATTCTCATCTGTGTTGTTTTTTTCCCCTAGCTTCTGAGATGTGTCCTCCTCTAGTAATACAAGTTACATCATGTCACTCCTTTCCATAAGAAAATAATTCCTAACCCCACCCATGCTCAAAATATGCTTACAACTTTGGACTTTCTACTCCATTTGCCCTGTATGTACATCTCCTATCCCACCACACTATTCTTCGTGTTCTCTCAAAATACAGTGCTATCTCTGCACATCCCAGTCACTCCTTCTAAAATGGTCTTTCTTCCCTTCTCTTGCCAGTATTTCAATAGACCACTTCAGACTTCACCTGCTTGATCCTTCTCTTCTAGGCAGGGTTAGTCTCTCCATTCTCTGGCCTCAAATAATACACAAAACAGTGTATCCGTTGATAGAAATCAGCAGATGGTTCTGTTGGTCTATTTGTAGTCCTACCCACTTCTCTGGTACCAAGCATCCCTAGGACCAGGACTCTGTATAATTTAGCTTTGTATTTTCAGTACTTAACAATTTGTCTTAGTACGTAGTTGTTGCTCAGTAACATTTTCAGATGTTCTTTCATACGGAATATTTCATATATAATGATAAGTTGATCTTATAATTTGTTTTTTAAATACAGTTGATAAATCCATTATGTAAGTATATTCACTGAAGACGTTAAGCAAGTGTATATCCTTGATAAACTTTAAGCTTCTTCAAGAGCTTAGTATTTAATGGTAAACAAGGTAGATGTTCAGGACTCCTTTAAAAGCAGAACAAATAAGCGTGATTTGGTCATCACTGGAGACCCTAGTTCTCAGAGATCACCTCAGCTGCTTGAAGGAGCATTGTGCAGTAGGCTGAAAGTGCAGAAAGCCAGTTCAGGCCAACTCCTGGAATGGAAGCATTCTGCATAGAAAGATCAGTACATGTGAAGGCATGGAGGCATGAGAAATGGAACATTTTCTAGAAACTACATGGAATTGAGGATTCTTGAAGCATAAAATGAAGAATGGGAGGGGTGAGAAGAGGGGGTGCAAAGGAAGCCTGAACTAATTAGTCAAGGAGAGTTCACAAGGACAAATAATGCCAAGGCAATTTGGAGTTTATGCTGTCAACATGACAAAACTGAAGCCCCAAGTTTTTATGTGATTTTTTTCAAGCTCACGCAGAGCTCACTAGTCGGGTAGAGATAGAACCTTTCCCACAGCTTGATACTTAATGAGTGTTTGTTTCTTCGGAATATGTTGTAATCAGTAATTAATTAACACTGAATCCTGAAATCCCTATGAAATAGAGCTAAGTTTATTTCACTTTTCAAGATGAAGCTGATTAGCAGAACCAAGGAGTCAAGGCCACAGTACAATCATTTTGAATTAAGGATTAACATTAGGCAAATTTTAAGGCTCCATTTTATTCCTATTGCTTGCTTCTTAGTAAATTATATGTTTACATCTTTGAATCAAGACCCCGATATTCCAACTAACTCTGATTTTTAAAGTTCATATCATTTTCTGACCTAAAATTACATGATAGATTTGTTATTCAACTGAGAATCTAACATTGAAATACTTGATAAACATGTTGAGAAAATAAAATGCATGATATAGAAAAGAGCAATACCTTTCTCCACACCTGTGTATTAGTGGTTAGAAGAAAAATGTGATGGTGTAGCCCTAATACTAACTAGTAAAGATTACTATTTGTAGTAAAGAACAAAGGTAATAATAACTTTTTCGGGTGAGAACTGCTTTTTAGTGATATGGTATGCTTCCCAGGTAGACTGTGCACTTTGCAAATGAAAATCTTGCTTTTAACACTACACAGTTCCCAAAAAGATTTCTTTTAATCAAAAAAAAAAAAAAAAAAGTAATCCTAAGGGCACGTTGCTTAAATGAAATTATTCAAATGCTATCTGGAAGCGGTTGGTGTTCAGAGAATTTACAGGACTCTGGTCTCACTGTATCATCAGGATGATCAGCTTGCCTCTGAAAGCTTTTGAAATGATTTTTATTTCTTCATTTCTTTGTCCTTAGGACATGTGGGGATGCTGGAGAGCAGGAGATAATTATAATGGGAGTTTTCCCCTCCTAGGATATGAATTCTCTTTAGAAATCTCTTTCCTCTTCAGTGATAAACAATAGACATTTTGATCAAAATAATATGAATAATACACAGCAGGAATCTTCCCCCTTTTAAAAATAAACTGCTTGCTTTTACTATTCAGACTAAAAGCTTTATGTTAGAGAAGATGCTCATAAACGTTGAGCTAACATTTGAAGAAAACAAAACTTTCTGGTTGATTTTGGCAAGGTTCTTCTGACCCTTTGAACATTTTCACCCCATCACAGAGAATTGTTCAAGATTTTATTTTATTCTTCCACATTTCTTTTTACCGAGAGCCACCATGTTCATACCGTTAGCTGGAATAAAATTTTTTAACTATTGCATTTATTTCTACTTTATTCAGTCATTTAGAAAATTTTAATCCTGCTCTATGTTTTAAATGTGCCTATATTAGAATGGTGAATGTAACTTATTAATGGTTTTACTTATATGGGCAATGGACTCTAGTTTTGTTAAATCAGTGTCTTCAAAATTCGAAGCCTTCTGCTCTTTAAGATTTCCATCGTGGAGATTAACTTTCAATTTTACAGTATTTCTAGACACATTTCATCTCTTCCCTAATGTTTATGGACTAAGGATACTTGATGGTATTCATGAATGAAATGGCATCTTTTCATTGCTTTTTCCTCTTGGCGTTGAGTTTTGACACTACTCATTATTTCGCTCTTTATAAAAACACTACTAAAATTGGGCTGCTTGGATAAGTCTTTGTTGAATTTCCTTCTTTTGCTCTGTGTTTTCTTTTTGCTCATCCTCCCGAGCTTCAATTCTCCACCTAAAGGTGACGTTTCTGATCATCTCCCCTTCACTTGTCTTCCTGTCTGTCCCTTGGGCTACTACAACCACAGTCCCTATTTCACCATGTTCAACTCCACCCATTCGTTGTTTGCAGGTACTCCCCTCAAGCTCTAGATGTTTGGAAGTCAAAATCTTCCCTTCTCAAATGTGTTCTATTCCTACTCCCTGAGAAAATGAGACACTCACTAGGTTACACAAGCCAAAAATGTGACTATTATTCTAGATTCTTCTTTCTCTTCCACCACACATCAAATCAGTGGTAAGGTCTGTATAATTATATTTCCCTAATCATTGTCTTAATCTTTATTTTCCTCTTCATCATAATGTGCTCTTGAACTGGCCCCATAACGTTTTTCATGTAGATTAGAACTAAGTGGCTTTCCTTATTACCATCTTGCCCCAATTAGTCCTTCCTCACTATCTGGATCATCTTTGGGTGATGAATCTAATTACATTGCTCTTTTGCTTAAAAATATTACCTCTGGATTAGCATTGATTAAGTGATTAAAATATGACCTTATCAACACACTTGGGACTTGTCGAGGATCTGCTTTTTTAAGACTTGTTTCTACCTTTTCTGCTTAATACCACTGAAATTAATATTTATATCAATTATGTATAAGGTATAAAGATACGACTATTCAGTTAATAAATAAAAATTTGAAGTACTATTCTCATTATATTGAAAGACAGCCTTAGTTGAATATAAGAGACAACATTTACAAATTTAGGCAATATCTAATTTAGATTATCAAGTCAACCACCTACTCCATCAATTACTGGTTTTTAGTTTGAGAACTAAGCAGAAATTGGTTTGTCTCAAAATATTACATCAACCATCACAGAACAGGATTATTTATAAGGCTGCATTTTGGGAAAGACATGGTCTTATTTTATCCCTTTTAATCTCCAGGAGATCTGCCATTATATAACTTTGACCTACATTTTATCATTCCAGCAATACAATTAAAACTATAGTTTCCAATGATGTCTTAATATTATTCTTGAAAAGGAAGAAAATCTTCAGTTAGTTATTTGCTCTTCAATCTTACTAACCCAAGAAATAACACTTTATTTTCATTATGACACTGAATATAAGCTGCTGCCACATGTTTTTACATAAATTATTATAATTACAACATATTAACAATATTTTGAAAGCTATTTTGGAACAGAAAAATAGAATGATTCATATGAAATGCAGGGATTCTCATGGTGGTATAGGTGGACTTTCCATTTTTGGTAGACTTGCCATTTAGGACAAATTCACACCCAGGCTTGTAGAAATTTTTCTTAATTCAGGTGTTCTAAAGATCTTACTGGCACTATTCAGTGGTTCATGAATCTGGCAGCGTACCATCCAGCAGATAGAAAGGAGCTCTGAAGACCTAACAAAAAGGTGTTTACAGATAAAAAAAGATGGAAGAAAAAAGTTTCTAGTAAAGAGTGGATTGTTTCAGGCAAGGATACTTTGCTGTGGGGGACAGAGAGTGTCTTTGATGTGGATATCTTTACTATATTGATGAGGTAATTCCAAAATGACTCCTGGGAGAGGCTGAAACTCAAATTAGGTATTACGTTTTGGTTTGCTGAAGTGGGGCTTAGCTTAAGTGACTTTATTTTAGGCTTATTGTCTCTTTTTTAATAGATACAGACTTACACTCCCTACAGTCATTTGGTAACTTGTGTAATATCAATTTTAATATGCACTCTCCTTACTGTACGTTAGTTTTCACATCTGATGCCTTTGAGTCCTTCACATAATCTGAGATTCTGCTTTGCTGTATCTTTTCCCTCCTCCCCGCCTCTTAAGCCAACATCCTTTGGTTTATAAACTTTTTTGTATGCTAACTTTTACCTATAATTTCTGAGAAAAAAATACAAAATCCAGCAAACTTAGTCTATTTTCTGCAAATGATGTTTTAGTCAAGATCAGGCATATAAGGCTTTATTCATCGCAACTATTATTGTTATGGGTTGACAGCCATCTGGTCCTTTACGTACAGTTGCAACTGGGTTGTGTAGAAAATTAAGCTGCAAATCAATGCTTTTCTGCAGTTTGGGGTTTTAATTCAGGAGCACTAGCTAATTCCCAAGTTTTTAGCATGATTATATTTATCTATATTTAAAGTACAAAGGAATCCACATGCTGGAAAGTAATTGCTCTGTTGCCATAGGGAAAGAGATTAGGAAAACTGTGAGTTTAAGGAAGAAACTGCCTGGGTGTAGTAATCCCTTTTATTATCTACTCTAAGCCATAAATAATTCTATCCCTAACCTGATAAATAATTATGTCATGAACTCTAAGGTCAGAGGATTTTGGCAAGATTGTTAAGAAGTACAACGATTAGAAACTTTCCATGTTCCGAAGGTCATATTGTCTCTCTTAAAATATGTATTTGACAGCAGTGAACGCGATGCAGATGCTAATGTGCACAGCAGGGGAGGACAATTACCAAAACCATCCATTTACTCCATGATCTCTAAGTCCCCTTCTAACTTTAAAATTCTATGCCTAAGTCTAAATTAGAGTCATTTTCATTTAAAATGACAAAGCTAATCATATGTTTTAATTAAAATATGTTCCTTCCCTTAAGTGACTGTGTGTCAGATCAGGGAATTATGTTAACGGGGAACCCAAAATTTGTCTAGAAAGCCGGGGTCCTAGAGCAGGCAGAATTTAGGCAGTGACTGAGATCTCACAATACAAGTGTTCTGGCAGAGCCTGTGCTCAGGCCTTGGTCGGTTGGGCAGGGAGAAGACCAATCTGTAGAGGAGGACCAGAACAAGAATCGGTGGTGAACCGATTTACATGGAGTAAATAGGTAAGGCCAACGTGCCTTTCATGAAAAGGCAGACAGAGCAAACTCTGGAGGTGTGAATCTAAACCTGTTTTTCTGTTGGGTTTCTGATTTTCTCCTGCCAGTTTTGCTCCCAAGACACACTGTCTTAAGCTTCATTTCTCCTAGTACTGTGAAAATAGTTTTGATCCATTTTGCCACTTTAACAATCTTTAATAATTCTACAGAAACAATTCTAGACAATGTTGTTAGTGGCAGTTCATTAGATTCTAACAGGGACCTGCAAGCCAGCAAAAAGGAAGTCATGATCAGCTACTGGGAAATTCAGATGTCTGTCCTGGTAGCACTCCAAAAACAACCACAAGAAGCTTGATCAAACTAGATAGGCCCAAGATGGTGGGTGCCATGACAGGAAACCCTGGACCAGATAAGGAAGAAGAGGTACAAAACTTTGCTTCCAAGAAATCCTTGGTCCAGGTAATGAATATTCCACCGTCTTATTAACACCTGTCAATAAGATAAAAACCCAAACCCCATTGGCTGCAGCTGTTTTGAACTTGCCCATTCTGACATCTTGAGACTGTGCTTTCACTTTAATAAACTTTCTTACTTGTATCACTTGTCTGCTGTGTTGCATCTGTCCTTGAATTCTTAACACTGAGACCCTTTGGTTGACATCTTTGGTACAGGTCTCGGGGCCTGAGGTCTCCTCAGCTCACCAAGAAACAATACGCACAAATCATAAGCGTATCATAAGAGCTGGGACTGGGGTAGGGTGAGTTTTAGGATCTCATGTGGGTTGGCTAGGTAGTTGCTGACAATTTAGGGGCTTGCGAGTCTTCTTCATTGCCATTGTCTGCTCCTAGAACCCAGATCTCCACTGTCAGGCTGAAAAGGAGTCTGAACAGTCAGGCCTCTGATCAGAATTGAAACTAATCAGCTCCAACGAGTAGATAATAAATTTGACTCAATTTCTCTGGAATGTCCTATTTCCTCCTTACCTGTGTAAGGCTCATCATCTCTGAAACCCCACTCCTCATATACAAAGCTTCAATAATGATTCCTGATCAAGTTGGCCACCTCTAATTCTGAATTCCTCTGTCTTTTTCATTAGAGTCACTGGCTGCCTTATAGTAGCTTTTACATTGTTTCCTTGGATGATTTAACTAATGCGATTTAATACTTCAGATGCTTTTCACAAGTACCCACCAGGACCACTACCTCCTTGAAGAAATTAACCAGGAAGTGTAAGATACAATAGCATAGTTCTGACAGGGCGGTGATTGTGTCTTTCATGTTCAATGATCTGTCACTAAAGATTGCACCCAATAAATACTTGATAAATACATGCAAGTGAGGACAAGGAGTGGACAATCCCTAGTTCCAAATGGAGTGAATGAGTAGATATTTCCATTATTGAAAACAAACAAAGGAAAGTTGAAGAGAAAAAGATAAATCTTATGTCAAGAATATTAAATATGCCCATGTGGTAATCCAGCTGTTGGTACACACATCGCCCCTCATAGATGTGTAATGTGTATTTTTTTCTTCTGGGTGCTAAGTTTCATGATGGAAGAAACTGATTTTTGTTTGTTCCTATTTAATAGTGGGATAGTGCCTGTCACACACCAGATACTGAATAAATCTTGGTTATGTTAAAAACTGAGTTAATTTAGTTAATATCCTATGCATGCCCCATTTTAGGAGTGTTAAAGTCATTTTTTATAGTTAATAATATAGTATGTTTTGCATGCCAGTTAACATTCTAAGCACTTTGATATATCGACTACTTCAAATCTCAAAACTACACTGAAATAGTCACTGTGGGGGTTCCTATTCTACATATGAAGACATGCACAGATAGCTTAGGTAAATTGTCCAAGGTCACCAAGCTACCAGATATTGGGTCTGAAATCTGAATGCCAACGGTATTTCTACAGGCTATGCTGTTCATCTTATTCTTCTGTTACTTCCATAATGGAAGTAATGCTTCATACTTTTATATTGACTAGAATTTAAGCAAAACAATTGGCTGATGAGAGAAGGATCTGAAAAGAATTTATACCCATTTATACTTGGTGTAAAAAAGATGAAGAAAAAAGAAAGCCCTCGACAGTAACACAGAAGCATAAGCAAGACTGTTAGAAGCTAACACTGGGAAGAGGAGAAAGGAGGAAACATAAATACGTTTTCTATTTTAAATAGCTCACCCTAGCAGCAATGTAAATGTTCATTTTAATGCTGCCACTGAGGAAAGGGTTTGAATTAGCAGGCTCTTGGAATTCTCTAAGAAAGAACACACTTCAGTGAGAAGGGGACCAGGGTAAGGCTGAGGAAACTTAAAAAGTGTAATTAGAGGGACATGATGATAGAAGACTCGTGAATAATGAAAACATGTGGGGAGTAACTGTGGTTCTCACACTCCTGGGTTTGAGAAGATGGATGCTAGACCCATGATCATAAAGATGTAGGAGAATCTGGATCATATTTCATTGCCATGATGAATTCAGTTTGGGATACTTTAAATTTAAGAAACTTAGATGTGCCTCCAGCCTCTTTTCGGGGCAATGTGTGTTTAATTGCCTACTTATCACTCACACTAGTTTATCTCTAGAACCCTTTAAATTGAACACGTGCAAAACTGGATTCATGAGCTCTCTCCAAACCCACTTACATGCCAGTGTTCTCAGTTTTAGTAAAGGGCATCATCACCTGTCTGGAAGCCCAGCCTGAATTTTGGAACTTCCTTAACTTTACCCTCCCCCTGACCTTCATACCTTCACATGTATAGCATAACCCAATTTACCAAATCTTCATACAAATGAATATATTTTTCTTCTGTCCCCAAACTTAGATCCTCATTATTTCTCATCTAGATTTAGTACTACTTTGCTAGATTAATGGATGTTAACTGAAAGGTGAGAAAGTGAAACTTGCTTTTCTCTCATTCAAAAAAAAAAAAAAAAAAAAGCCTTCTCCCTGCTTCACAGATCAACTCTTCACTTATACTTAGAACTCAGCTAAAAAATGATTCCACTGGAAACTTCTAACTAAACTTTATCTAAACTAGGATAGGTCACTCAGTTCTATGTCCCCTTTTCTAACATTTGACAACCCCATAGCTACCCATTCAGTGTCTGTCTTTCAAACTAAATTGTGAATACCCTGAAAATGTGGTCTCTGTCTTGTGGACCTATTTCCCTAGTACCTTACAATGGGAGATATTCAGTAATTCATTAAATGAAGGAGTGAAAAGAGGTAAAGCAATAAAACACCAAAAAACATCCATTTACCTTCATAACATGAAAACTTGCCAGTTTACACAGGAACAATTTTAACATAGAAGGTGTACTAGGAGGCATAAAAGGAAAATAGTTCAAATACACTTCCAGGAAGTGCTGCTGACATTTTAGAGGAGTTGAAAGAGGAAATTGAAACAATTGGCTGAAGTACCTTTGCTCATTGATAGTTACCCACTGACCTGAATAATTGAGAACTTAGCATCCTTGAAATCTTGTAAACAACGGAATCAGCACTAACTACTACAGTAATGCTTTATTAAATTTCCTTGAAAATGCCAACCACAGATTTTATTCCTAGCTTGAGCAAAATGGGAAATAAAAAATCACTGCCTATTATCATAATGCATTTGATAATTCCATAGTCCAAAAAGCATTGTAACATCCTAAGTGTCAGCTATATAGTAGTTATATTCAGAGAAAAAAATGGCCAGGGCCTTAACCCTCAAAAGACCCAGAACAATCTGACAGCCTCTCAGGCAGTTAATGCCACAGAAAAACTTTTGGAGGTTGAATCTGACCTGCTTTTCACCCTTGGGAACCTCATACTCAAGTTGGCTCTAAGATTCCCCCTAATTCTGTCTCAGGACTCAAGAGAATAGCAAAAAGGTATAATCTTTCTTGTCACTTAAAATTCGTCAAGGGATAAAGAGGAGGTCTAAGATCAGTTCTTCTAATAAATATTGTTCTTTACGTAAAAACTTTTTTCTTTGAAGACTTTTTTTTTTAATTTCCCAAGTGATTTTTAACATGTAACCATTGCCCTTTTATTCCAACATAGCATATAGACTAGCATTAAGTCACTCAGAGATTTAAAATCCAAACAGGTGATTTAAAAATACTAACTCATTTTCAACTTTGGTCGCTCTGGGGATCTGAATTAGATAAGTACTCCCTTTTAAGTGGTTCCAGTCATACGGCAGATGCCCTTTTACTTTAAAAAAATTTTTAACTATACATTATAATAAGGGATTTCAGTTTTTTTCAGCATGGACTGTCTCAAAGGAAGAATTAAAATGCACCAGATTACTAACTATATTGGAATGAGTATAATAGCTTTATGCAGTAAAGAGTCAATGGGGCTAAGATTTCTGCATAATGAACATTTTTCACAAGCTGATGAAAATCAATTAAGTGATATCATTTAATAATGCCTAAGTGTGAAAATGAGGTTTTTAGTTCCTACCTCCAATATTCAAAACCTCATTCTGGCTGGGGAGGCAGTGGAGGAAGCACTTTTGAAAAAAATTAGAAGTGGGTACTCCTTTGATGATGAAGACCATCAATATTCAAGTTTGTCCTTTTGTGTTCACTAGTCAGCTTTATAATTTGTCTCATTAAAATGTTTTTATTTAATACACAAATTCAGATTAACACCTATTTTTTTCCCCCCGTACATATTAAAACCTACTAGATTCTTTAGAGGCTTCCTTCAGCCATGAAAAACTGGGTTATCTTGTAGGAAATGAGGATAATTCCACTAACTGTAAGAATTCTTAACCTAAGAAGTAGGCCATCATCGGTTCTGTGTGTATATTTATATTAAATAACTTTAGGAGGCCCAATGTGCTGACCTGTATATAAAAGGAGCTCTCAGAGCAATTCTCTAGAGAATTCTTGTTGGACTGGAAGACCCCTGCCTTCACCACCACCCCCCTCCCAGCCCCTAATATGGTTCTTAAGTTGCTCTCTGAGTTCTTTCGATCTGGCACAGCACTATTTTTTTAAGGAAAAGAAGCCCAAGGGAAGAATGTTACTGTGAAGACATGTAGAAAAGATGTGGAAGCCCTCTAAAACCGGTAGGACTGTGCTCCAGTGTGGCATCCATGCTCTCTCCCATGGCATATTTGAGCATTACCGTATGCCTCTCTACCAACATTTCTCTGCTAGAGAGTAAGTCCTTTTTTTCAGACCTTTGAATTGAGCATTTTTCATTGTGTGTTTTTTTTAAATCCTTCGTCATGACCATTCATCTGATGTTCTCATATAACGAACTTACTTTCTCAGATTTAATTAGTTAATATTTCAGAGTAACTTTATCTTTCATTTCAAAAGCCCCTGACCAGGCTGTAGATTCATTGCCCCTGGATAAAGTATTTGCTCAGGATTAGTCAACTGTAACTAAGGTGAAAAAGTGAAAAAGTTTGTGGTGGTAAAACAAACAACCAAAAAAAAAAAAAAACACACAAAATATGTGGCCACCACGAGAACTGTGTATAAGATAGTTAAGTGTTCTTTTGGGGATAGGCATCTGAATAAATTTAACATAAGAAATGGACTTATTAGATACTGTCTATTAAATTGTAAGCATTTTTATTTGGATGACATAATGGCAGTAGTAAGGAAAAACACATTGTTTTGAATAACTACAGTTTCCAGGTTTTTTTTGTTTTTTTTTTAACATTTTATTTATTTTTGAGACAGGGAGAGACAGAGCATGAACGGGGGAGGGTCAGAGAGAGAGGGAGACACAGACTGAAACAGGCTCCAGGCTCTGAGCTGTCAGCACAGAGCCCGACGCGGGGCTCGAACTCACGGACCGTGAGATCATGACCCGAGCCGAAGTCGGACGCTTAACCGACTGAACCACCCAGGCGCCCCAACAGTTTCCAGTTTAATAGAGTTCTGTATTTTTCACTGTACTCTAAAAACAGTGGAAATTAATATCTTGTATATAAAATTTTGAGAAATAATTGAGTAGTTCCACTTCTCTCCATTATTATGAAATAATTTTACTAAAGTGTTTTTAATGCTTCATAATATGGATGCTAAGTTAATTTTTGCTCTGGATTAAATCAGATACAAACTTTTATTTAAAAAAAATTTTTTAATGTATACTGTGGGAGTGGGAGAGGGACAGAGAGAGACTGAGACACAGAATCTGAAGCAGGTTCCAGGCTCCAAGCTAGCAGCAAAAGCCCGATGCAGGGCTCAAACTTATGAACCAGCAAGCTCATGACCTGAGCTGAAGTTGGCCACTTAACTGACTGAGGCACCCAGGCACCCCAGATACAAACCTTAATAAAAACATTTTCAGATGGGGTGCCTGGGTGGCTTGGTCGGTTAAGCGTCCGACTTCGGCTCAGGTCATGATCTCACGGTCCGTGAGTTCGAGCCCCGCGTCCGGCTCTGTGCTGACAGCTCAGAGCCTGGAGCCTGTTTTGGATTCTGTGTCTCCCTCTCTCTCTGCTCCTCCCCTGTTCATGCTCTGTCTCTCTCTGTCTCAAAAAAATAAATAAACGTTAAAAAAAAATTAAAAAAAAAACATTTTCAGATGTTACTAACCACACTTTGAGAAATAGATAACCATAAGCAAATAGAATTGACTTTCCTACAGCAGACATTAGTGAAACGTACCCATTCTTTGCTTCTTTCAACATGTCCTTTAATTGCAGATCACTTTAATATTAATCTCAATTTGTATTTTGTTCTTATAAAGTTGCTCCTTTATTTCTTGTTTTGAAATAAGATACACATTTAAAACATGAATTTCTGTCCATTTTTAAAAATTTTATAAGCTCCTTCTCCATGAGGACAGGTCATAATTGCTTTTATCTAACTCACGTTGCATAAGCATTCAATATGCCTAGTCTGGACTTTAGACATATTATACATACTGTTACTATTCTTACTACTATGTGGTACATACTTTTCCAAAATGACATGCCACTGTACTAAACATGTCTGATCCTCCTAAAATTAACATTTTCCTTCTTATCTTTTCATTTCATCTTACCACCTTTTCAGTGATACTTTCTCAAGAGGAATTCTCAAGCTCAAATAACTTTAAAGATAGAAAAAACTGTTAGAAATGAATTATCAAATTGTATTCAAAATTTTGTATGTTTGAATGTGAGCATATCCAGAAAAGGCAGATGTAATTAGCGACAAAAAACAAAATAAATTGTTCCAATCAAGGCATCTTTTTATTATTTCATTCTGTAGGTTACTATAATTGTGAAACGTATGGATTCTGTAGTCCTTTTTGATTCCCTTTGAAAATCTCCAGTAGAAGACAAATGGGTTCGTGGGTTACAAATAATATCTCAATAGTTCATTGTAATAACATAATATTTAAATACAGTTATTTAGTTCTTTGTTTTTTAAATATTTATTTTTTGACAATTCAAGAGAGAGCATGAGCCAGGATAGGGGCAGAGAGAGAGGGAGACACAGAATCCAAAGCAGGCTCCAAGCTCTGAGCTGTCAGCACAGAGCCCAAAGTGGGGCTCGAACTCACAAGCAGTGAGATCATGACCTGAGCCAAAGTCAGATGCTTAACTGACTAAGCCACCCAGGCGCCCCTATGGTTATTTAGTTCTAAATCCACTTATAAAAGATTGTGGAACATAATATTCAGAAAATAGGCTATTTTTAGCACCTAAGACTTAATCATTAAAATTTACTTTAAAAATAAAAATTACTAACTTTAGGGGCTCCTGGGTGATTCATTTAAGTGTTCAACTTTTGATTTCAGCTCAGGTCATGACCTCACAGTTTGTGCATTCAAGCCCTGCATCGGGCTCTGCCCTGATGGTGTGGAGCCTGCTTGGGATTCTCTCTCTCCCTCTCTCTCTCTCTCTCTGTCTCTCTGTCTCTCTGTCTCTGTCCCTCCCCTGCTCATGCATGTTCTCTCTCTCTCAAACTTTAAAAAAAGTTACTTTAAAATTCCCCTGTCCTGACACAGTCCTTGACCTATTATGTGCTCTTGATACATATTTGTTGAATAAATGAACACCCAAGGTTAAAAAAAAAAAAAGTTACCTGATTCTAGTAAAGGTGGTTATCTACCATTTAATGGCTTACCGGAGCCCTTTTAGATGCATAATGAAACAATTTCCAAGAGCATATACTTTACAAAATAGACATAAGTGGTCTTTTCTGAGGGGCATATTAGAAAAAGCCTGTGGATCCTGAGAAACTTAACAGAAGACCATGGGGGGGGGGGGAAGGGGGGGAGCCAAACCATAAGAGACTCTTAAAAACTGAGAATAAAAGGGGGGGGGGGGGGGGGGGGGGGGGGGAGGAAGGGGAAAGTGGGTGATGGGCATTAAGGACGGCGCCTGTTGGGGTGAGCACTGGGTGTTGTATGGAAACCAATTTGACAATAAATTTCATGTTAAAAAAAAGAAAAATCCTGTGGACTGATAAAAGTGATTCTGATGAGGGCTCAGAAAGGAAAAGGGACCTGTAGAGAGGTTCCATTGTAGAGAATACATAAGTTATCATGTACAGAACTTTGATAGAAATATGGGTGGTGAAGACCATTCTAATGAGGTCTCAGAGGAAAATGAGGAACATGTTACTCAACAATGGAGAAAAGGTGGTTATCGTTATAAAGTGACCAAGAACTTTGCTGAATTCTGTTCATGTTCTAGTGTTTTGTGGAAGGTAGAATTTGTGAGTGATAAAATTGGATATTTATGTGAGTTTTTTTTTTTTTTTAACTGTAGTTGACATACAGTGTTGCATTAGTTTCGTGTGCACAGCTTAGTGATAGGACAAGCTTGTACATTATGCTAAGTTCACCACAAGTATAGCTATGATCAACATCATTGATCATGTTCCTTATGCTCTGCTTTTTATTCCAGTGACTTATTCCATAACTAGAGGCCTGTATCTCCCTGCCTACTGCACCCATTTTGCCCAACCCCTCCCCATCCCTCTGGCAACTACCAGTTCTTTGTATTTATAGTTCTGATTCTGCTTTTTGTTTGTTCATTTTTTTTAGATTCCATTTATGAGTGGGGATATATGGTATTTGTCTTTCTCAGTCTAACTTATTTTACTTGACATAATACCCTATAGGTCCACTCATGTTGTCTTAAATGGAATGATCTCATCCTTTTTATGGCTGTGTGATATTCCAGTGTGTGTGTATGTACACACATACATATATACACCATTTATTCTTTATCCATTCATGTATTAATGGGCACTTAGGTTGTTTCCAAGTCTTGCCTATTATATATAATGCTATGATGAGCATTAAATATGGAGTTGTATATATCTTTTTGAGTTAGTATTTTCATTTTCTCTGGGTAAATGCCCAATTATGCAATTATTGGATTATAAGGTATTCCTATTTTTAATTTTTTGAGGAATCTCCATATTGTTTCCCGTGGTGACTGTACCAGTTTGCATTCCTAGCAACAGTGCATAAGGGTTCCTGTTTCTCCACATCCTCACCAACACTTGTTTCTTTTTGATTTTATACATTCTAACAGGTGTGAAGTCATATCTTATTGTGGTTTTGATTTGCATTTCCCTGATGAGTGATGTTCAGCATCTTTTCATGTGCCTGTACACCATCTGTATGTCTTATTTGGAAAAGTGTCTGTCATATCTTCTGCCCATCTTTAAATTAGATTGTTCGGGTTTTTTGGTGTCGAGTTGTATAAATTTGTATACATTTTGGATATTAACCCCATAGGAGGCACATCATTTGCAAGAATCTTCTCCCATTCAGTAGATTGCCTTTTTGTTTTCTCAAAGGATTCCTTTGTTGTGCAAAAAGCTTTTTATTTTGCTGTAGTCCCGATAGTTTATTTTTGCTTTCTAGAAAAATACTGTGATGGACAATGTCAGAGAAATCTCTTCTGGGATTTTGATGGTTTCAGGTCTCACATTTGGATCTTTAGTCCATTTTCGGTTTATTTTTGTGTATCATGCTCAAAAGTGATCCAGTTTCACTCTTACACATGTAGCTGGCAGTGTTCTAGCACCGCTTATTGAAGAGACTTTTCGCCATGTATATTCTCACCTCCTTTGTCCTAGATTGACCATATAATGGGGTTATTTCTGGGTTCTCGATTCTGTTCTATTGATCTATGTGCCAGTAAAATACTATTTTCATTACAGCTTTTGGTATGTATTGAAATCTGGTATTGTAATACCTGAAGCTTGTTCTTTCTCAGGAGTGCTTTGGCTAGTCACTATTCAGTGGTTCCATATACATTTCAGTAGCACTGAAGCTTTGTGAAAATTGCTGTTGCTATTTTGATAGGGATCACATTGAATTTGTATATTGCTTTGAGTAATATGGACATTTTGACAATATTCTTCCAATACGTGAACATGGAAAGTATTCCATTTGTTTGTGTCATCTTCAATTTCTGTCATCAGTGTTTTATAATTTGCAGAGTACACATCATTCACCTCCTTGATTCAGTTTATCCCAAGGTATTTTGCTCTTTTTGGTGCAAATGCAAATACTTTTTACAATTTTTCTTTATCTGACTTCATTGTATATAGAAACACTACTAATTCATATTAATTGTGTTAATTTTAATTGTATTAGTTTTGCATCCTGCCACTTTGCTAAATCTGTTTATTTTAGTGTTTTTTGGTGGGTTTTTTTTGTTTTTTTTTTTGTTTTTTTTTTTTTGTTTTGTTTTTTTTTTTGTAAAGTCTAGGATTTTCTATGCCTGTTACCAGTAAGTAGTGACAATGTAACTTCTTTATCACGGCTTCTCCTTATTTCTTGTCTGATTGCTGCGGCTAGGACTTCCAGCACTATGTGGAATAAAAGTGATGAGAGTGGACATCCTGACCTTAAAGGAAGCTCTATTTAGCTCTATCTGAGTATAATGTTGTCTGTGTGTTTTTCGCATATGGCCTTTATAATATCGAGGTATGTTTTCTCTAACTTCATTTTGTTGAGAGTTTTTATTGTGAATGGATGTTGAATTTTGTCAAATACTTCTGCATCTGTTGAGAAGACTGCATGATTTTTATCCTTTTCTTGAAGTGGTACATGTATGGCATTGGTTTTGTGAATATTAAAACATGTTGCATCTCAGTAATTTTACTTGATCATGGCAAATAACCTTTTAAATGTAGTGTTGTATGCAATTTGCTAGTATTTTGTTGAGGATTTTTGCATCTATGTTCATCAGGGATGTTTGTGGGGTCTTTTTCTGGTTTTTGTACCTTGGTAATGCCTCCTAGAATGTATTTCGAAACTCTCCTTCCTCTTCTATTTTTTTGGAATAATTTGAGAAGAATAGGTATTACTCTCCTTTAAATATTTGGTAGAATTCACATGTGGATCCATCTCATCCTGGAGTTTTATATTTTGGTAGTTTTTTGATTACTGGTCCAATTTTGTAACTTGTAATCAGCCTGTTCAGATTTTATATTTCTTCCTGGTTCAGTTTTGGAAGATTATTGTTTCTAGGAGTTTATACATTTCTCCTATGTCTTCCAGTTTGTTGTCATATAATTTTTTATAGTATTCTTTCAACATCCTTTGTATTTGTGATATTTGTTATTCTCTCATTTCTGATTTTATTTATTTGTGGTTTTTTCTCTTTTTTTTCTTGATGAGTCTGGCTAAGGGTTCGTCAGTTTTGTTTTCCAAAGAACCAGCTCTTGGTTACATTGATTTTTTTTTTCTTTTCTATTGTTTTTAGTCTATAACTCATTTATTTCTGTTATTATTTCCATTTCTATTTACCTTGGACTTTGCTCTTTTTCTAGTTCCTTTGGACATAAAGTTAGATTGAGTTTTTACTTGTTTTTGAGGTAAGCCTGTATTGCTATATGCGCTCCTCTTAGAACTGCTTTTGCTGTATCCTAGAGATTTGGGGCTGTTGTGTTTTCATTTTCATTTGTCTCCACATATTTTTTTTCTTCTTTGATTGCTTCACTGATGCATTAGTTGTTTAGTATCATGTTTAGTCTCCACATGTTTGTGATTTTCCAGTTTTTTCTTTGGATTTATTTCTCGTTTCATGCTATTTAGAAGGTAAAAGATGCATGGTATGATTTTAGTCTTCTTAAATTTATTGAGGCTTGTTTCATGGCCTAACAAGTGATCTCTTCTGGAGAATGTCGAATGTGCACCTAAAATGAATGTATATTCTATTGTTTTGAGATGGATGTTTTGTATGTATCTATTCTATCCATCTGGTCCAATGTGTGATTCAAAGACATTGCTTCCCTACTGATTTTCTATCTGGATGATCTATCCATTGATGTAAGTGGAGTGTTAAAATCCCCTACTATTGTCATATTACCACCATTAGTTTCTCTCTTTATGTCTATTAATATTCGCTTCATGTATTTAGGTGCTTCAGCATTGGGTGCATTGATCTTTACAATTGTTGATCCTCTTGTTGGATTGATCCCTTTTTTATTATGTAATGCACATTTTTATCTCTTGTTACAGTCTGTTTTAAAGATGATTTGGTTAAGTATTGTTACTCTGGCCTTATTTTCTACTTTCGTTTGTATTATGAGTGTTTTTCCATCCCTTTACTTTCAGTCTCTATGCATCTTTAGGTCTAAGATGAATCTCTTGTAGGCAGCATATAAGTCTTTTTTTTTTTTTTTAATCCCACTACTCTCTTGATTGGAACGTGTAGGCCATTTACATTTAAAATAATTATTGATAGGTATGTACTTAATAGCATTTTAAAATTTGTTTTATGGTTGTTTTTGTAGTTCTTTGTTCCTTTCTTGCTCTTTTTCTTTGTGATAGATGAATATCTATAGTGTTTTGACTCTGTTTTTGTCTATGAATATCTGTCATAGGTTTTGGGTTTGTGGTTACCATGAGATTCACATATAACATCCTAAGTAAATAGCATCTATATTAATTTGATGGTCCTTTAAGTTCAAACACATTATAGAACAAAAAAAATAAAAATTCTTTTCTTCCTTCTTTTCCTCTTTTTACTCCTTTCTACGTTTTATGTATAAATTGTCTTATTTTACATCTTTTATTCATAAAGTCCCATCAACATTTCTTGTAAGGCTGTTGTAGTGTTGATAAACTCCTTTATCTTTTGTTCGGAAAGCTCTTTGTCTCCTTCATATGTGAGTGATAACCTTGACTGTTAGAATATACTTGGTTGTAAATTTATTCCTTTCAGAATTTTGAATATATCCAGTGTGCCAAATTTCTGCTGAAAAATCAGTTGATAGTCTTATAAGTTTTCCCCTATACATAATTTTTGTGTCTCTTTTAAGATTCTCTCTTAATCTTTAACCTTTGATACTTTAATTTTTATGTACCATGGTGTGGACCTCTTTGGGTTCATCCTGTTTAAATTCTGCATTTCTTGGACTCGAATAAGTTCCATACACCCTTCTTTCTCTTTCTTTCTGGGGGTCATTATGCAAATGTTTGTTCACTTTATGTTCAAGAGATCTCATAATCCTCGTTTTTAAAAAAAAACTCTTTTCTCTTTAGGCTGTTTGTGTCCTTTGTATTACCCTATCATTGAAATATTCTTTTGTATCTTATGTATAGTTGAGTCCCTCTAGTTTATTTCAGTTACTGAATTCTTCAGCTCTTTTTGGTTCTTGTTACTATTCTCTCTTTATTGAAGGTCTCACTGAGTTCTTGCACTCTTTTCTCCAGCCTCGTAATTATCTTTACAGTCATTTCCTTAAATTCTTTATGCAGTGTATTGCTTATATCTAATTCACTTAATGCTTTTTCTGAGGTATTTTCCTTGTCCTTTTGGAACATATTCCTTTGTCTCCCTATTTTGTTTGACTTTCTGTATTTGTTTCTATGGATTAGGCAAAATGGCCACTTCTCCTAAAGTTGAAGAAGAGGTCTTGTGTATGGTGTCCCCTATTCATGCTGTGTGTGCTTATTCACTTTTGGTGGCTGGCTAGAGCTGTGGCTGTATATGCTAGTTACTCTTGTAAATTAGGGCTTTGTACAGAATAAAGAAAAATAATTAAAGGGAAAAGAAAAAAAGAACAAAACCAAAAAGAAGAATATATAAAAATAAGACAAATTTTAGAGTTAAAAAACATGGCTTAGTTGGTTAAGCATCTGACTCAGTTTTGGCTGAGGTCATGATCTCATGGTTTTGTGAGTCAAAGCCCCATACTGGGCTCTGTGCTGGCAGGGTGGAGCCTGCTTGGGATTCTCTCTCTCCTTCTCTGCCCCCCCCCCCCCCCCCCCCGCTCACACTGTCTCTGTCTCTCTTAAATAAGCTTTAAATTTTTTTAAAATAAAAATTTTAAAGGAAATAAGCAATACACAACTACCCTTTGTTATCTGTAGCCCAGCATCACAGGGTGGCTGGTGCGGGTTTATAAACCATGGGCTCACTGAGGTTGCAGGCTCATTGTGAGCTGGATCTTGCTTCCGTCTAGACTTTTAAGGTGGATGGGGAGAGTATATTCCTGCAGTTCCTTGGCTCTTTTAAACATGGCATTTATCTGTGCCCCAGAAAAACTAACGATGGTGTGGGCTTGAGAGCCCTGGGCTTGCTAAGGTTGCAAGCTCCCTGTGATGACAGACCCACCAATTATGGCATCTGCCCCTGCCCCTTTTGGCATCCAGACCCTGCTCCATTAGGGCTTTTGGGGTGGAAGGGAAGAGACTGTTCCCACAGTTTCTCTGCCCTTTTAAAACCCCAGCTTCTTATCTGTGCCCTAGTGACTCTAGAGATGGTATGGGCTTATAGACCCTGGGCTCACTGAGCCTACAAGACTGGCCTCTTTTGATATACAGACCCTGTTCCAGTGTAGGCGTTTAAGGCAGCGTTGGAATGTAAATTGTGTTCTTCTCCAGCCCCTCTGACCTGTAGAACTTTCTCACAGCTCCTCAGTGGAGTTCTTGTGTTCTCTTTCATATGCTAGTTGTCTTTAAACTGTAGCGCTATTTTTTCTGTGCCCAAGGATAGAGGGATCTTTTCCTTGTCCCACTTACCCCTGCCTTTCTAGCATTAGGGGTGAGGGCTCCCTTTGTTACCACATTTCCATCTCTCTTGCTGTTCTCTCACCATTCTCTCTGTCTTTGGTTGTTTAGTAGCTGTTCAGTCAGTTCTCAGTTATTCTTCAGGAGGAACTTTTCTATTCATAGGTGCAGTTTAGTGTGTTCTGTGGAGGAAGTGAATTCAGTCTTCCTACTTCACCATCTTGAACCAGAAACCTAGCTGGAGGAGATTTCTAAGCAGTGTTGAAGCAGTGACTTATTTCCTCCTGACAGCCTATAATAGAATGCAAGGAGAGAGAAATAAATTGAAGGATTTGTTAAGCAATAAGAAAAAAGGAGCTAGATTTTAGAGATCTGAAAAAGTTTTCAGCTGATCTGTTTGCCCCCCAAAAACGAGAAAGCATGTTCCAAAGAGAACACTCAGAGTGTGACTGACTGCCCATGTAGATAAGGAAATTACAGTGGATATAAACCATAGACCTAATCAGCCATCTAATAGAAACCAGGAATAGAGATGGGATTAAACCAGCAGGAATACTGCCAGCTGGGACTAAAGAGAACACAGCTAAGTGGCATGAAATTAGAAAGGCTGCTGGACTTCTATAGGACAATATAATAAAGTTTTTTGTTTGTGGACTTGAGCTATTCTTTACAAAAAGGGGAGAATGGCCCTAAACTCAATGCAGATCTCATTAGGGCCACTACCTCAGGCCAGCCTGGCCCTGAAGCCATGAAATTAGGGTTTACCCAGAGCCATAGGAGTGCAACCTCTGCCCAGCAGAATATTATAATTTATATCAATATTGACAGGATATTTTGCTGGCAACAGTGTTCACAATCTATTTTTTCCACCTTAAAGGAGTACTCATTGAATAAAAACTTGGCAAAGAATGAAATTATTTTGATTACTGTTTTCTCTTAATCATTAATTATCTATGTGATTTTTTTTGTTGGGTCCTGTCATTCTCTCTGCCTGGGAATTTTTATGAAGACAATAATACTTAATCTATATACTCCCTAGGGTTGTTGTGAGCAAAATAACTGTGGTAATACTGTAATTTTGGAAATGTGAATGACAAAATATAAGATACATCATTGTTGGTGCAATTTTAGCAGTTTAAATAAATTTGATTATTTGAGTAATGATAGTTATATTTAAATATAGTTCTGGATATGCAAGTTGTTAGTGTGTGAATGTTTTTGCCTTCTCTGCTGGATATGCAATTTGTTAGTGTGTGAATGTTTTTGCTTCTTGGTACATTAGTGTTCATTGTACATCTTAAAATACTTGGAGCAGAAAATGTTCTTTAAATTATTACCTCTTACATAAGAATTTAAGTTCTAAAGGTAAACGTGTTTTAGCTTTAGTCTTAGAAAAACCTACTTATAATTGTTTGTCTCCCACTGCTAATGTCACTTAAGGTGTAAAGAATGATTTTATATTAATCCTGAAAACATCACCTTGACATTTAAAGGGAAAGAAAACATTTTATGAGACTGCAAATGAGCACTTAAGATATTGAAATGTCTCTTTGATGAAAAAGCAAAATGCTCTTTTGTTTTTCTTAAAAATGCTAACTTTCGTCTCCAAAGTAACATATGTCAGAGCATCCTACATAGATTTGAGGTGAAGAAGCCAGCCCATAACTCTTCAAAGTATCGTTGGGTTTTGCTGTGAACTAAAGCTATTTTTTATCTTGAAAGATGGACCTACTTAGGAAATAATTTTCAAGATGTCTGCTTTGGGAATGAGCAAATTATGCTTTGAGGAAAAACAGTAGACAAAGCAACCATTTTTTCAGTGACATTTGTTTATTTAATGGGACTATACATTTTGTGGGCATCTGACAGACAGATGCATTTATCCTCTTCAAACAGAGGTTCATAATGTTTGAGCCACAGGAGGATGACAATTGAGGCTTCAAGAGGGAGGATGATATTGAGGCATCAGGACATCAAAATGGGTCTGGGAATCCATATGCATGACTACAGACTGAATAGTTCATTTTTCAAGTGTATGCTGATATTTATATTGCTTTGCCAATATATACACTCAAATTCATTTGCCACTTGCCATTATCAATTAATCTGTTGCTACCAAAATCACAACTGCTATCAGTTGAATACCTACATACTTTTTTTTTTTTTTGGAAAAATTTAACTCAAATTCATTAAAGAGGTCATTAGACTCAAGTGGCCCCTAATGCCGTGGTACCCTACCTAAGCAAACTAAACCCTAAGCTCGTTAGTTTCTTAAGGTTACAAAATTAAAACCTAAGGACAGCTAATTCCAAACAGCCAACAAGGCTTTAAGCTATGGCCAATCCATAATTTTCTTACTTGGCTTCTGCCTATTCTGTCTGAAAGCATCTCCCCCAAGTTCCTGTCATGGAGCACTCCGAACTGTTTCACATCTGGAGCTGCTTGGTAGGAATGAATTTTGGCTCAAGTAAGTTCTGAAAGCTTTTAATATGTCTTAGTTTATTTAAAAAAAAAATTAATGTTAATTTTTGAGAGAGACAGAGAGCGTGAGCTGAGGAGGGACAGAGAGAAAGGGAGACCAGAATCCGAAGCAGGTTCCAGGCTCTGAGCTGTCAGCACAGAGTAGTGTAGGGCTCGAACTCACTGAGCCCGGAGATCATGACCTGAATCGAAGTCCGGACACTTAATTGACTGAGTCACCCAGGTGTGCCTCATCTTAGTTTACTTTTAACACTACTGTCTAAAACTAATACAGAAATTAAGAATTGAGAGGTTACAGAGCTTAGAGAGTGGTCAAAACAATCTGTAAATAAAATATAGTCAGATCAGTGTCCTTTTGAATTTCCAATAACTTATATGAAAAGTAAAAATTGCCCTTATAGTTGAAAAGGAAACTTTAAGCCAAATCAATCTACATAGCAAAAATTGAATCTTTATTTCTTTGTGTGTGTTTTACTTCTTTTAGCTATCTATAGGTTGTGATAGGAATTATGTTAATACAATCAAAGCTTCCTAGGACTTGAGAATGTTCAAACATTTACTGATTCAACAGTATTTATTGAGCAACAAGTATTTATAGCCACTGTCTTAAAGCACTTCAGGTAAACTAAAGAATAACAAAATTGTGGTTCATTTTCTTACAGAACCTAGTCTAAAAGAATTGTGGAAATTAGAATAAGCAATACAATCAGGAAAAATCTAAAACTAAAGGAAAATGAGTGGTAATAAATAGGACAAAGATTTTTAATGTATGAAGAACTCATAAAAGCCGATAACAAAAGCACAAAAACACTAATGTTAAAAATTGTCAGAATCAGGAATTAGACAAAAATGTGAATAATGAATGGGGAGAAGAGGCCAATGTTCAACTCACTTCCTGTAAATAAAATAAAGTGCACCTCTTTTAATACCTCTTCTCTGACAGTTGGCCTATATAAGGTTGTTAAGGGAAAGTTCAGTCTGGCTGTCTCACACAAACTTTCTGTACTTCAGTATAACTTTTTTCAATATTACAAAGTTCATTACAATATGAACAATGTTTTTTCCTATAAGTACAAAAGTAGTAAAGTTCAAACCAATATTTATAGCAAGACATTTAATAAGAAATATTAATATATTCTTTGTAGTTTTGTATACAGTTCTTCAGTTTCCCGAGACCTTGATCTCTGAGGAGAAGGGAAGAAGAGGTAAAGGAACAGGTTGACAGACATGACATAAGGATCTTTGGAACAAGGCATTTACTCTCTAACCTCTGGTATCCAAAATGGAGTTTTTGAGTACACATCAGAAATATTCTTGAATTGCCAGGATTTGTGAAGAAAAACCCATTTTTCTGAATTTTTAAGGACCTCTCAGAAGGCAGGTCTCAGGGGAAACAACGGATATTTTACAACCAGAGAAGACCTCTCCTCTGCCCCTGATATAGGCTATGAGGCAGCAGGAGACCTGAGGGGGTCGACAATGATGATGATCACATCATGTGGTCCTCACGTAGGCCCCAGTCTCTCCCTATCTCCTGTGAGGTGATACAGAGTTGCTAGCAGGCTAAGTCTGGAAACAAGGAAAAGAGGTAAATGTCTGGGACATGGGTTCACCAAACTCTTCATTCCAAAATGCCAGTGAGGACCCCATCATGATTTAGTTGTCACTAATCAGGACCCAGGCCAAACCAGGAAGGAACCAAAGGATACCAGCTGTATCTGAAGAGTTCTTTCCCACTTTGATGTAGACACAGTAAGCCCTGATTGTAAAGTCTTATGCCAGTCGGAAGCCTCCTGAAATTGACACTCAAGACTTAAGATTTAATTCTATTCCCAGAGAGCAGGCAACACATTTCACTTTTTAGTTATCTCTTAGGTCACTCTCACCATGGGTTTTGGTCTTATTCTTCATTACAACTGAATTCATTACAATTAGCTAGACCTTTTATGAATTACATCTTCATCTAGTGAGTTCTTTTTATTTGAAGCTCTGCTCTATAGGTTTTTTTTTTGTTTTGTTTTGTTTTTTTTTTACAAAATACTAACCAATGAATAAATTGTTTTATAATATAATTTAGACCTCCCCACGTTATTTTATATCACTGTTGACTGAGGCATGGAATCATTAAAAACTGATTGGGGATGCATTTTCAATTCCTGTCATAGCAAGACTAGCTTCAGACCCTTCATGTTATCCCCTCTAACAAAGGTGTTAGTGATACTTAATTTTGTATTTAAATTTTTCAAATGCTTATTTTTGAGAGAGAAAGAGAATGAGTGGGGAAGGGGCAGAAAGAGAGGGAGACATAGAATGTTAAGCAGATTTCTGGCTCCAAGCTATCAGCAGAGAGCCTTACACAGGGCTCAGACTCATGAACCGCAAGATCATGACCTGAGACAAAGTGGGACACTTGAAACCCTGCTTAACTTTGTATTTAAATGCCAGGACTTCAGTATATAATACTCCATGACTCTTTAATCATGAATATTGTGCTGTTAAAGAACAGTAAACACTTCTGCATTTGATTTCATAATTATATTTTTCAATAAGATATAGCAAACCAAATAACATGCTTTCATATAGATAACTTTAGTGTATCCTAATGAGTACTTGAACTTATTAAAACCTACCCATTATTTTGCAATATCATGTGTTGGTCAGAACCTTAAAATTCTGTGTAACTAGTAGAAAACCCATTTTAACTTCTCATATATCAACACTAATATAGGAAATATTTCTCCCATTACTAAGTATTATTTTTCATCCCGGTTCACAGGCCTTCTGTTTTTAAAGATATTCATTATTGGTCGATATCGTGGTTAATTTGCAATATTTGTACAAAAGAACAAATGAACATTGGCCAAATCTGAGATCTGATAAGTATCAGAGTAACTAGATATAAAATTTCATCTTTCCAGAAGGTAAACTAAAGATGTGTCTTTAAAAGATGAATTTGCCCCATTTTAGGGAAGACGTGGACAGTAGAGTCAGTTCTACCATAGATTAATATCTAGTGATTACAGAGTCCTTAGTCTTCCTCCTTGAACGATGGACCTCATCTCCTCAAATGCAGGCTTTGATTAAAAAGAAGATAAATGAAAACTATTTTCTTGGTTCTTTCCTGCCCATTTCTGAACCGACATACCCATTTAAATTCCATTTATTTCTCTTTCTTAAGTGCTCATACCTCCCATCCCCACAACATATTTTCACCTTTCTTTTAGTCTCTGCGCTAGTTCAGACCCTGTGAAAAGAATGCACAAGATCGCTCTGTTTCAAAACTAATTAGAAAAATAAGGGGCAAAAACTTTCATGGAAGAACAAGCCAGAAAAAACTTGGATAAGAGAGAGCTCTCAGGGGAGTCCTAATTGGGACTAGTTGGGAAGGCCTGGAAATAGCTTGCTCTATTTTTGCAAGTGAAAAAGTTCTGCACTGGTAGAAGAGCCCAGAGACTTTGACAAGATTCACAGGTTTTCATTCTAGCTCTGATGCTTAGCTGTGTCACCTCCACAGGACTTGTAACCTTTCATTATGAGATAATGCCTATCTCACAGGTTTTAGGATTGTTTCAGATAATTTGTATACTGAGACTTTATGAAATTGTAGTATGTTGGTGTAAGTTATTAAGTGAGAAAGGTAGGGGCTCAGTATTATTAAATGGTTAGTTTACTTGGGTCAGTACTTTTATAAATAACTATTGGCCCTTGTTATATTTTTTTTTGTAAGTTTATTTATTTTGAGAGAGAGCAAGTCAGGGAAAGGGTAGGCAGGTGGAAGAGGGAAAGAAAATCCCAAGCAGGCTTTGCACCATAAGTTTGGAGCCGGATGTGGGCTCGAGCTCATGAACTGTGAGATCATGACCTGAGCCAAAGTCAGATGCTTAACCAACTGAGCCACCCAGGCACCCCCATTTTATTCTTGATAAATGTTTTCCTGTATGAGTTCTTCTCTGGGTTCATGAGAAAAAAATGATTGTACAAGTCCGTTCACTTAATGTTATTGAGTGCTTACTGTGTATCAGTCATTGTGCTAGGAAATTTGAGTGCATTATTTTCCAATGTTATTCCAGTAACTTTATATGGATGTCACTTTCTCTACATAGAAAACAGTGGCCTGAATAAATGAATCAGGATAATATTTTTATATATTACACTATTGTGTTTTCCCCTATATATTTTTTGTTCCTCATGCATCCATATGTTAGGATATTTTATGGACAACACTTCAATAAGTCACCACAGAATTTTGTAATACTGGTTAAAAAAAAAAAAACCTCATTTCTTTCAAAACTATAGTTTGAGTAAGTAATAGTATTAATTTGTTTTGACTTTTTACTCTATAATATTGAGTTTTTAAAGTATCTTACATTATTTCATTTAATCCTCTGTAAAACACAAGGAGGTACATGCTATGGTCATACACATTTTATAAAGCTGTACTGTGGTACTATAAAAAACCTTACACAGACCTGAAATAAGGTACCTTTCCCAGGTTACATGGATGTTAAGAAGTAGAATGAGGCTTCAGAAGTTGAATCTTTACCCCCAAGGGAAGGCCTCGGTGACGGGAGAGATTCTTATGCCCTGTATTCTTCGGATTTTTAGATTAGCCTAACTAAAGAAATAATTTTTTTAAATCTTGGAGGCCTGAAGATCCAGTGCACCTGTGCCTTTATACTGCAGTTAGCAAAGAAATTGCAAGAGTCCCAAGTTCCTCTAAGGGCACCATCAGACCAGAGTAGAAGAAATGTTAGCACGGTATGTCTAGGTAGATGGTCCAAATGCAACTTGTTGACCTCCTATCATATTCAGATGTCTCCAGCATTGAAAGTAAAGTAGTATGACTTTTTCCTGATCCGTAGAAAAGCACAGAGAATGGAGCATGTCACAACTCTGCTAAATTTCTGAGAGCTCCAGAAAAGCACAAGATCAGCCAAATCTTTACAGGGCCTCTCAGGTGGGGAAGAGAAGAGGTGGAAGTTGCAGAAGTAACTGAGAGAGCTGCCCACACCAGTGCCTGCATGGACAGAAACAAGAGGGCACAATGGAATAAACCACCAACCATAGTTTTCCATGAAGCTATTGAAGGTGAAGGTTCAGAGCTCCTCACTTGCACAAGATCCTGTAAACACACGAAATGTATTGAAATTGCCTTATTATTTTCCAGCACTCTAATT